>NW_010159692.1:0-244 GCF_000695765.1 Mesitornis unicolor
ACCGCTGTGTACGCACGTGTGTGCATGGATGTGCGTGAGCACACATGGGTCTGTCTGTACACCCGTCCATGTGCATGTCTGTGTGTCCCTCCACGCGCCCACACTGGCACGCGTGTTCGTGTGTCCACCCTTGTGCACACACTGGCACACGTGTCTGTACAATCCCACATCAGTATGTGTGTCCGTCTGTCCGTGTGCCCGTCTGCAGGCGCACACCAGTCCGTGTGTCCGTCTCCGTCTCTCC
>NW_010159693.1:0-9043 GCF_000695765.1 Mesitornis unicolor
ATTAAATTCTTCCCTGCCCAAGTCACCAAGTCCAAGTCACCACTATTTGTAACCATTTGTACCATTATTTCTTTTCCTCTAAGGATTTTCTTCAGTGCTTTTTTTCCCCCAGTCACTTTATGAATGTATGCAGATTTTTAGCATATCCTGCATCTTGTAAGATGGAGAAAACACCTTACAGTAATAAAACAGCAAATGCACGTAATATTATTAAAATTTGGAATTTTAACTTAAGTTCCCAAGGTTTATAGAAAGACTTATAAATTCCCAATTTTAATTATTGATGTTTCTGTATCAACAGCTAGATTTCTCCATATGATCTTTTACGGAGGACTTAAGCTTCTTCATATATCCATTGCTTTGATCCCACAGCAAGAACTCCCTGACTCTGGCAGAGTCTATGTGGTTTTTAAAGCATCATCCAGGGTTTGGAATAAAATTATGAGATTGTACACGTGAATAGTTCAGGAGAAGATAATATCAATAACTAATAGTTTTATGTGATTTGAAATTTGAAAAATCTGAAAAATAACTCGATGAATCACCATTACTCAGTACTAATTAAAAGAAAATGCTGATTCAGGAAAAATTTAGAGACAAATATATACTCTTATTTTCAGCACTTCTCAAGATTCATAGCACAGCAAATCTTTGTATCTTGTATATCTCATTAATAGTCAAAAAATATTTTAGCTAGGCTCAACTGTTTATTTCAAGTGCTACTTCTTATATTTCTTAACTGTCTACTAAATACCCTATAAAATAAGTTTTAAAATACACGTGAACTAAAACAAAAAAGAGACAAATTACTCAGTTTCTGCATAAGTACAGCATCTAAGAGGTTTCTCCTCACACAACTACATTGCAGGCCTGGGAAGAACTGCTGTAAAAATTGGTATTTTTTAATATAAATACATAGGAGAAATATATCAAGGATTATTTTCACTCAGAGGTAGAACCTGTTACTTCAAATATAATTGTACTATTATTCTAAATAGGATTGGAGCACAGACAACAACATTGGTGTTGGTAGTTCTGGTATTGTTAAGATAAATAAGTCAGAGCTTGCACTATCGGCTGTTGGGAATTTTAATTTATTTTCTTCTATTAAGTGGAGAAGTTTGAGGTATATTTGAAGATAAGTATTTTTTTAGAATGGCTTATTGTATCCCTGAATGTTAATTAGTTAGCCAGGAAGACAGCTGAAGTACGTAAATCTAAAATACTGTTTAACATTAGCCCAGTAAAATTCTTCTACAAAACTCAATGTGTTATGCGCAGCACCATAGATTTGTACTTTGCATATGCTAAGCTTGTGAATGACTTAAGACTGAGAATATGTTCTCCTATCCAACCGTACAAGTACACCATCATGGCAACTTTGAACAAAAAATTTCCCTCCCAACCATAGACCAGGACTGCCAGCTTCAGCTCTGCCTTCCTCTGCAATGTCCTTTGCTCCTGACAAAGAAACAGAAGCTTGGGAAGAAGCCTCACTTACACCATCAAGGATTTCTACAGTATATTTCTAGCAAAGTATGTGTTAGGTTCAAGTCTCTCTCAGTTGTAATACTTAAAATTTTAGTAAGCATACTAGTAAGACCATTATTCATAGATTTCTTAGTAAGAAAATTACATTCAGAGGGTGCAAAATTTGTCTATAAAATGATGCAACAAGGATTGTTATTAACAACAGGGCTTAAGGGAATGATTCAGTAAAAAGATCCAGCAGGTTATTTGCCTGTGTTTTATGTCTTATGTTTTTTATATATATATACACCCATGCACACCTCGAATTTTGTTTGTAATCTATTATAAAACAAACATGCATATCTATAGGAGATATCAAATTGGAAGACCTGTCACTTTGTCTTCATGATCTCAATTTTATACTGAAACAAGAGGTAACTTTTAAATACGTTCTAGTATATGTTTGGTCAGATGAAAAATATATACCAATCAAAAGATTTTGCTTCAGTAAACTTTGAGTGAACTCTAAACAACTTAAATAGAGTCCTGGAAAATGCAGAATAAGTATTCTTTCTTTAAAAAAAATCACATCTGAGGAACAAAAAAGTTAGGGAGTAAAAAAAGAAAGAAGAAAAAAGGCTCAAGGAAAGCAACCAAGAAAAAGGATTGGAAAAAGAACAGGGGAAGAAGCATCTTCAAAGACTTTTGCAAAGGCAAATGTAAGTTGACCAAGCAACATTAAAGATCAAGGAATAAATAAAGTGGAAAAAAGACTTCCATACTCTGGAAGACAGAAAGTTACATCTTTAAAGCCAGTTGATTCTATGTCCTTATCTGATAATTATAATGTATTCATTACAGATTGACAGTGATAGCCTTTCAATATATTACTATAAGGATTTAACCGCTAATTTCAGAGTATTTCCAATTAGAAGTTGGATTAATTTTTAATTGTAGTTCAATGCAATTTCATATTACAAAAGCAGTTCTTTCTTTTTATGGCTTGAGCAGTTTCATGGTGAAATCTGTGTAAACCATCATGACTGCAACCCAAAGATGAGCTGTGGCTGTTTCATTTCCCATTACTGCTAATGCACATATTTTCTTAGCATTCTCAATACAACTAAATGAATTAAATCGCTTATATGCCTTCATGGAGTGAAGTATGTCTAATTAGTTATTTGTGCTCTCACATAAATGATTTTGAGGAGGCAATAATTGCTCTGAATATGCATTAACTTCAAGAAAGACCCTGAAAATTTACTATAGAAGTAATGGATTAGATAGCAAATATTTCATCTGAAAATTTCCTCTGAATTAATACTCGCATTAGTCATTGCTGTGATTGCACCATGCCGGTGTGGTGAGCTGCTGTCACTACACCCTGGTCAAACATTATATTTGATTAGCAGAAAGTTCCTTGATGCTTTGATTCCTTTTCTCCTTACTGAAGTTAATTGTGTTTTTAAATCTTATAATGGTTTCACATATCTGAACAGAAATACCTATTTTAGAACGATTATTTTCTTGTCAAAGTAAGGTCCAGATTGGCCTCTTAGACAATATGCCATGAAGTTAGGTCACCAGTGTTTTATAGAGAAGATTCAAAGGAAAAAGAAAGGATGGAGGATCCTTCCTTCCACTTTCCTGTCTTCAACCAACTAAATCCTAGCCCTGGAAGCCAGGAGCACAGGGAGAGCTGACAGAGGAGCCCCAAGAGCAGCCTGGGCCCCCACTGCCAGGGCAGAGACCGAGGGACTAGACTCAGGGGATGCTTCATCCTTGCCCTGCCATCAGCTGAGACTATGCAGGTAGAGCACCACCACAGACTGAATATCCAATTTACATCCCCAGCTATTCCTCTATTTTCAACTGCTCACTATTTTCAAGTAAACATCAAATTTTAACTTCTATGATTAACCCAGCACTAGTTTTCCCAGGCACACCTGGCCAAGGAAGGAAAACCCTAAGGATGCTGAGGCACAGCAGGGCAAGAACACCTCCCTGCACCTTCAAACGAAAATGACTGAGGATGGCTTGTGAAACATTTAAAAGAAACATGTGTTTTCATAAGGATTGGAAATGACAAACATCCACAGAAACATCCTCTGGTGGTAAATTTAACATACTCTCTAATATTAAGTGTAGGACATTATATATGCACAGTTTCATACACATCCCACAGCAATCTGGGTTTGATAGCTAGAATATATATTTAGCTCTTATCTAGTGGAGTGACTTTTAATGACATTTAGAAGTGCTAAGGCACTTTGAGGATTAGACTCTTTATTAGTCCCAGTGTTTCCCTGTAAGCAGTTGCTCAGATATTAAACACTCCCTCTGCCAGGGTACATAAAACAAACACTGAGCCTGTTTGATATGGTGCAAATGTTTCATGTAATTTTATATCAATGAGTTTATTCTTGTCACCTTTATACGTTTATCTGCATACAAACCTTCATGGCATAGCAAATAATTGCTTCATCTTCTAATTAGTAAGTGCTGAGCCTTGAGAAATTGCCTCAATTTTTTTTCAGCCCATTTTTGTTTCTCAATCAGGCAAAACTTTGTGGAAGTACACACTCGTCTGATTTTTTCTGGTCAGAAACAGCACAGGTCAGTGCTTAAACTATAAAACCCTCCCTCCAAATCAAATAAAACAGCAGTTAGATTAAAAGCTCCATGTGTGACATCTACCATCCCCTCACTGAGGATAACTTATGGCAGTTTTAACCCAGGTCCTTCTGCAGCATTGTGTCACCTTAGGCCAGCCAAGGTGACAGAACAGGTCCATTCATCAGTGTTAGATATTACTGTTGTGATGTAAAGAGCCAATTTCGCAGTGGGGTGGTTCTGTGTCCCCGCCAGCAGTGGTTGGTGCACAGATAGTCCCGCGTGCCACCTTCTGCCTGGTAAAGCACCAGGGCTTTGAACTTCTCGGATGAAGCAGCAGATTAAGAAGATGGATCCCCAGATCCTTCACATCCTCAGGTTCAATAGTAAAGAGAACAGAGGCGTGGTTACCCTGGGGCTTTCAAAGATTTCCCAATTAGGGTTTCTGTTTTTAAAATAAAGCTTTAAATTATTTCCAAGAGCATTTTCCTAAAGAAAAAAAAATATTCCTACACTTCATCTTACTTCACCTCTCTGAAAAGCCAGCAAAACCACCCATATACACATGCTGCCTATCACAGAATATGTCCAAGGCTCCAGGTATCAGTTTCGTGTTTCTTCTTTAGACTCCGGACAAGCAGCACAGTCACAAGCCAGGGACAGGATGATATTAATATTTCCCCATCATTCTCTTCTGCAAAGAGTTTCAAGGTTGAAGAAATTGAGGCACTTTTGAAAGGACAAAGTGTTCATTCTGCTGTAATGTGAATCTTTGTATATAGCAATCCTACTCTTCGTGATAGCCCATGAGTGCTTTCATACTGAGAAAACTTTGATGTCATGCTCAGGAATAAGCCATCTGAAAAAAAATAATAGTAGCATCTTGCTCTGGCAGGGGAAACATCACATGAACATTTTTACTACTCTGTTCTCAAGATCTTATTTATTTTTTTTATTGAAAGACCTGATAAATTCCCCACTATCTCAAATATACCACTCAGCACGTCTGGCCATATAGTCAGCTTTTAACACTGTGTACAAGGGAATTCAATAGTTGTACTGAATGTTGCAATCTAAATACAGAACAAACCTGGAAATGTAGGATTTCGGCATGGAGAAGCCAATTATTTTCCTCTTGTGAGTTGATTTATATTGTAATTCAAAGTATAAACATAATAATTCCAGTACTCTTTCTTCCAGAGGAAATGCACAGAGCTTCAGATAACAAGATAATGCAGAGAAGATTCATTTCCTACAAGCTGTCTTTGTATTGTTTGAGCTAAATAAATGTAAAAAATGTGCAATACATAATCACAAAGCATCTTTCTGTGGCAAGAGGAGCTCTTTTCTACATGATAACTGATAATGAGTTTTTTGTTCTAGTTTTAAAACAAGAATTAGAGAAATCAGTGATATGAAAGGCAGGACAAGAAACATCTCGGAGCTGTTTTTGTATTCAGTTGTGCGTAAGTTTCCGTCCGAGTTTCGCAAGGCAGACAGTGACAGGATTCACAGGTGTATCTTAGCAAAGGCGTTTCAGATGAATTGGTATTTCTTGAGTTGGGTATGCTTACAGAGCCATAGCTGACAATGTACCTTTAATTGTTACTCATGCAAGCCACTATTTCCCTCTCCCTATCAACAGTAAAAGTGTTTATAAAATTAATTATCCATTATTAAAGTGTCTACTGTAGCTATCCCTTGTCCTCAGTAATTTAGAACTGGAAATTCATGCCTAAAGCTGGGATTTGCATAGCAGTTTTGCTCTGAAGCTCTCCTATTAGTCACATGCATACAAGTAAACGTGGATTTATCAGAGGGCTCAGGAAGGTCAGATACAAAAAAAATCCTCTAACATTATGCTGGCAAATCCTCATGTAGACTAGTGCTCCCTTACTATCCAAGCTGTAGAGCAATGCTTTCTTCCACCTCCCATTCTACTGCCTGCCCCACTCCTGTGCTGGGGCAGAAATAAAGGAGGAAGAAGAATTTTTTGCTGGAGGTTTCTCTGAGCTGGATTGTGATTTTCTTGTCTTTCTGAATGCACCAAGATGCAATTCCCCACTCAACTCCGAAATAAATCAAGAATTTTACAGCTTGTGCATGGAGCTGTCAATCCTCTGTCTCATGTTGGGCCGTATTGGCACGTCTGCTAATATGTAAACAGATTATGTCCCTGTTTTTAGTCAGAACAACTAGTAATTTGCAATGAAAATGGTGTTCAGTTTGATAAAACATTTCAGATTTCCCTTGGAATGCACCTTCTGCCTTAGTTGCACAGTATCCTCTAATTCAAAAGGGCTCTGTAAAGAACACTTTAATGTGTCCTTAGACAGACCCAGCTTCTATTAAAATTAAAAAAAAAAATCCCTGTAGAGTCAAATAATCCAAACATTCCTGTAATTCCTAGAAAAAAGACTCAAAGTTTTCAAACTCTGCAGTGCTGTAGCTCTTCATTCTTTTGTAGTATAAATAGCAAAAATTTGCAGGGCAGCAATCTTGCTGCAAACCTGTAATGACTAAATTGTGATTGATAATATCAATTTATGGGCAGACCTGCCACCGCAACCTCCCATAGCAACAAGCAGCATCCTGCACAGGATTTCCCACTTGTGCAGTGATTACAGTAATAATGATGAAACTGTTTTGAAAGTATTTCTAAGAGTCTGGTTTTCCAGCAGAGTGTGTAGGAAATAAAAGCTACTTTCAAATTTCTACAAATCTTTAATTTGAGACACACTCAAAAATTGCTTGCAAAAAGTTACAGCACACTTGAGACGTGCAAGATCTGGGTGGGAAACTGTCACCCTTCATAGATTGCTCATTACCAATTCAGTGCCCTGGCATGGCTTCAGTACCCATTGGGCAGAAAAACCCTATTCAGGAGGTAAGGCACAAACCCAAACCAGCACTTTATTTTTGCTGGTCTTAAGCATATCTCTAGAACATTTCTAGCCAAAGCCAGAATTTCATCCACAACTGTGTTACAACATTAAGAGATTTTCCCTAACATGGATGATGAAAAGTCAGTTTTGAGGACGGGGGATAAAACAGAAACATCCTAGGAATTTACAAGTGAGGCTCATGGGGTTTTTTTATATCTATCTATTTCCTTATTAGCTTAGCAGGGAAAAGAACATACTGTAAAGTTCATGTTGAAGAGAAAGGTCATGCGGCACTGAACAGAAAAGGCTACTTGTGAAACAGCATCATCAAGGAAAGATTCAAAACAGGTACAACTGAAAATGGGATATCACAGTTGCTTTGCAACATTTTCCTACATTTTTGCTACATTTCCTGGGAGTGACTTTACAAATATTACAGTACACTTAAGAAATAATTATCCATTGTTTCCATGAATGTCCGTAATTAATCTAGTTGTGTGCTTTGGACTGGGGCATGGCTTGCCCTGTATCAGGGCACAGGAGAGAACATGAGATAAGATGTTTCTTATTTATTTCTGCTGACTACCAGCTGTGGGATCAATTGCAAGGAAAGAGCCTCCCTGAATGACCTCAGGCTCTTCTGCATGCATAGATAGGAGTGGGTATTTGCTTATGTTTCCACGTCTGTCAGCACCCTCAGTGAGGTCAAACATCAATCCACAACCAGTTTTCTTCCTCCTGTCTGTTCTTTGGACAATACAATGTTACATTTGATGTACACATTAGATCATGCTTCAAGCTGAACCCCTTTTGCCTGAGTTAACTCCCAAAGCCCACAGAGTTCCCCGCTGTACCACAGTGTGACACAGGAGGAGACAAGGCAGAGACAACAACAATAACTTGATTGAGATGCCATTAGCGTCAGGAATTGCTAATAATTTTAATCTCTTATCTATTTCCTGAAGTTTAGCTTCCCTTTAATCTTTAATTATTTACCATAGCTTTGAATTGTAAAACAAGGAACAGCACAACCAAGGAGGCTGAACCTGCTGCAGCAATAGAGATGATGTGATACAACTCTGGCCAAATCAAGCTGCAGGGAATTACTTGTCCCTCTAGAGAGGTCCTCTCCTCCCTGCGTGGCCAACCAGCCCACCAGCCATTGCAATGAGCTGCAGTGCTTGGTGGGTTCATCCTCTCCAAGATGTTCTTCCTGGGAAGGAAATGGAGGTTGGTTGGTGCTAGATTCTTATGTCATCTATAATGGCTTAATTACAATGATATTATTTCTACACAGCGGTATCCATTTTCAGACAATCTGATCTGTATTACTTACACTGTGTACATGATAGCCACATTTGCAGTGATATTTTTCTGTATACGTTGTTACAGCTCTGGATGATAACACAATACAACTAAAGAGCTATGAAGTATTTATTATCTTACCTGCTCTGTGTCTTTTTATACTCACCTGATAGGCCACCATAACTAAATTGTACTGCATGAAGTACCATAGCAGTTCACTAGACCTCTGACATTGCAGACAGGGACATCTGTCTGACAGGGACAATGCAGATGCATTACATCTCAATTAAAAACACCTGGAAATCTTAAAGTAACACCAAGTATTTAATCTTAACCTTAAAGTAATTAATCTTAATCTTTAATCTTAAAGTAACACCAAGTATTTAAACTATCGCTAAAATTGAAGACTGGTGGCTACTTAGGTCCATGGTCTCTTTCTACTGCTGTTACTTTGCTTTGAGACAGACTGAGAGTGTGACAACCTGACTCAGAAATTGCTACTCACCCATTTGACCACTATCTCTGTTATTTTTGTTACTTGACATAGCCATAGGGCTCTAGACTGTATTTTAACAGCTTAAATACAGTCATCTTTTAGAAGGTACTACATTAACCCTGTGAAATGCTTTGTCTTCCAGTCTGGTCCCTGGTCATCCCATCCACAATAAACATACATTAGTTGAAGTTCCCTCCTTTTGTAGCAGACCATGAAGGTGGTGTTTCCTTCCAGAGATCAAGCTGACGACCAGTCACAAGTGGTGTTCCCCAGG
>NW_010159694.1:0-2134 GCF_000695765.1 Mesitornis unicolor
CCCCGCCAGGCACTCACACTCTCCAACATAACCCTAGAAAGAATCTGACCTGGTGCTGTAAGAAGACTGGAGGGGGAAGGCGGGGGGGCTTGTCGAGCAAAAGAAGTAGCTGAGCACAATGCTTCATAGAAACGAGACTAAATAAAAATGCAGGCTACAGCTGCTTTGTCTTTGCTTGCTTGCCTTCATCACCAAGATACCTTTCTTTGTGAGCCTTGATCGTTAGCTTCCACGGTTTTAAATAATCAGTCACAAAGGAGCAGATAACTAGGTGTTGGAAGGCATTAAAGTTATTTTCAGTAGAACTTTTTATTTTATTTTGCAGCCAAAACCGTTTCACCAACGTAGGAATTTATTTTGGTGCTCTTTAGTACAAGCTCTCTTTTCTCCTAAATGGTTGTGAGAAATAAAAAAACGTGGAGATGACTGTCTTTATTTCCGGGAGTAGACTTCAAAATACGTGCCAGAAATGGACAATTCGAGTCTCCTTTCTCCACATCAAATGAGAGCTGGAAGGGGGATTAAAAACCAACCACGTGGTAGATCTGGTTTTATACTTTGCAACCTCCAGCTCCATTTATGTTCTTTACCCTGCTCAGGGAAGATTAGCCTCTAGATGGATGTGTCTGAGGGATCACCTCAGGGGCAGATTTGCATGCAGAAACCGGTTTTTGCCATGGCTGGAAGAGAGCTATGACCTAGCAGAGCACTCCATCCGAGCGGCTCCCCCAGCATCGCAGGAGCTGCTGAGCGCTCCTGCACAGAAAGCTTTGTGGAGGCAACAGCCTGGAAGGGGAAGCTCTTCAGATCTTTCCCCCTTCTCCTCCTCCCTGGCCTGTGAGTGATTCAGTGTCCCAAACCTTAACTTTTCGTTATCACCTTTCTCCTCTTAATCTCCTTCATCTCCAACACCTACTCTATCACTACCATCTTCTCCATCTGTCTGCCTCCTGGATCTCCCTCTTGTTTGCTTGCTTTCCCCCTCCTCTTCCACCTCCCTCCCTCTCTTTCTTCTTGCCTTTTCCTCCTCTCTTTTCTTCTCTTTTCTTTCTCTTTTTTCCTCCTCTTCCCCTACACGTTGTTGTTGTTGTTAGAAAGGATTCTTGCACCCCCTGGTGCTCTTGCGTTTTGTGTGGTAGGAGAGGAGATTGTCTTCTTTCTCTCTCTCCCTCTGGTTGCTCATTATTCAGAGAGAGACACAGAGGGTGAGTGAGAGAGAGAGAGAGAGACGGATATCTCAGGTCATCTGCAGCTGCAGCAAACCAGTGAAGGAGAGAGAGAGAGGGAGAGGGAGAGAGAGAGGGGGGGAAAAGCAGGGAAAGATGGCGATCCTCCATTGCTGAGACCTGGCAAGGAGCACATGAGACTCACAAAACAACTTCCACAACAATAACAAGAAGAAGAGCTAGGCAGAGAGAAAGAGGAGAGGAGGCAGCAGCAAGAGCAGCAGTGCCGGGACGCTCCTGTAAGTTCTTGCAATTAAAACCCATCTCCGGTTTGGCATTGGAGAGATCATCTCTCTTGTGTGTGTGTGTGTATTTTTTTTTGTTTGTTTGGTCTTTTCGGTCTTTATTTCTTTCCACCACCTTCCTCAGAAATCCATTCATTCGGTCAACGGAGGAAGGAGGAAGAAAGAAAGGAAGAAAAAAAAGAGAAGAGAGGGGAGCGAGAGCGGGGTGTTTTGTTTGAGAGAGAAGTCTCTTGCATGGAGGAGGAGAAGAGGAGGAGGTGCTGCTGGTGGTGGTGGTGGTGGTGGTGGTGGGAGGAGGAGGAAGGCGGCTAATTAATTTTTTGTTGTTGCATTAAGGGGGGGAGGTTTATGGGGAGATAAGTGAGATATCAGCCGAGCTTTCGGGGTGGGGGGTGCCCGAGAGGATATGTGTGTCTGTGCGAGGTCTGGATGGTGCTGTGCGTGTGGACTTGGATCAGAGACGAGAGACACGGAGGAGAGAAAAGCTCCGTGCTGGCACGACCCAGGCAATCGGGTGACCTCTTTCTTCCTTTCTTTCTTTCTCTCTCTCTCTCTCTTCCCCCTCTTTCTCTCCTCTTTCTCCTCGTCCCCTCTCGTTGCCTTCCTCGCCGCTGGCGAGGTTGGTCCTTCACCCTGGCGGTGGTGCCCCCACCACGGCTCTCC
>NW_010159694.1:2209-2414 GCF_000695765.1 Mesitornis unicolor
GAGCTGGAGAGCGGGAGCCATTACACACGCTTGTGCTCTCCTTTGAGAGAAAGAGAAGGGAAGAAAGGAAGGGGAAGGAGCCCACTTCTTGCTCAGTTCCCCGATGTCCCTACCTTTAAACCAGGCGAGGGAGAAGGCGCTTTCTCCCCTGCCCCTTTCTCAGCCACCCGGAGCAGCTTTCTCCCTATGTCTCCCCCTCTTTCCC
>NW_010159694.1:2445-9521 GCF_000695765.1 Mesitornis unicolor
TTTATCTCCCTGTCCTCCATTTGCAAGCTGTCTGCTTTGGTTCCAGTCCAGGCTCCACAACACAAAGCTTCTCGCTCTCGCACACATGCACACACACAGTCTACAGGCTCTTTATGTCTTCTGGAGTAACCTTCTTCTCCCCCCTCCCTCCGCTCCTCTTAGCATTGTGGTTTCTATTCTTCAAACAGAGAGATCCTCCTGGAGCTTCATGTAGTTGTGATCTGATAGGATTTCTCCCCCCCTCACCCCAAACCTCTTTTTGGGGAGAAAAAGGAGAAGTTTCATTCGTTTTTCTGGTGTTTGGAAGGAGAAAGACCTTCAAGTTTGAGTGCTTTCTGCTGCTGCTTTTGTGTGTGTGTCTGTGGGGGTCTGTTTGTCTCATGAAGCTGCTTGCATGTCTTAAGAGGAAGTGACTAGTTTGGCAGAGAGCTGTGATCTGAGTCAGGTAAGCCATGTCATGTTCTCTAGCTCCACCAGAAAATGGAGGAGAGAGAGAGTAGACAAAGCTGAGATGGGAAGTGCTCCTAACATCGTGGATGTCTCTCCATGTTTTGAAGCTTTGCTGGCAGTAGCTGGCTTAATCATGATTTCCCCCCCTAAGGTTTCTTCAGTTTTTTTCAATGTACAACACTGTGATGGGTCTTCTCTCTGACTTCATGCTATCAGGAAATGAGGATTGGAGGAAATTGATCAGATTCTCCTTCACACAGAGAAACGCATCCTCAGGCTTTTTTTGCTCTTACGCTTTCATGCAGAGGTCACCTTTCTAGATATTTTTCTTTGGTTAAAGACCACAGAATTTAAGAGGTTGATCAGTTGGCCAAAGAAATAGTGTATATATGCATATATTTATAGATTTTTGAAAGCATTTGGAGGTAAGTGCATGCAGCTTGAGGCTGCTCAGGTTCTTCCAGAGAACATAATGAAATGTCGTTTTTTTTCTAGGTGATGATGGTGATGCCTGATTTTGGGGATTTTTAACATCAGATTTTCAAGAGCATTCCTTCTTTTGGATGTATTTTAAATTAAAATTGGATATTTCTCCCCACTTACTAGATTACATTAAAATGATACTGGCAAGCTTTTAGTAGGTTCCTCAGAGCATCATAACATATATTTTCCTTGGAAAAAAAACCAAAAACATTTTCATGGCTGTCTTTTTGGTGTCTTAAAATATTTTTTTTTTCTGAAAAATTATGGCAGCATTCTTGTTATGATTTTAATGTCATTATGGAAACCTAAGATCTTTAAAATAAGATAGCAGTTGAACAGGAATTAGTTTGCTTTTTTTTAACTCACTTTTTAATCTGAAATAATTTTGAGTAGACTCAAACCAGCCTCACTCTTTTCCCACCAACCTAAATCTGCACATCAATTACATAGTAGATGCAGTTCCTCAAAAATTTCAGACTACATGCTGAAATGCATGAGAGGGATACTGGAGTGGAATGCTGCTGAGTTTGGAAGGCACAGCTCCATAGAAAAAGTATCAGTAATGTTCATAGATAGGTTACTCCGAAGAGTTTAAGAAGGGATTTGTAATGCATGGGAGGTGTAAGTGACAGAATAGAGGACCACTGAATCTGAATCAGAACATGGTTCCAGATGTGCAAAAAGAATAGAAAGATTTGAGGATTGCAATAACTAGTGATGAACTTGGGATCCAGCTGCTGCAAGGTTAAAATCAATGCCCTTGTTTTATTTTTGCTATGGAAGAAATTGTGTAGTATATAATCTAATATACTTGGGAAGGATGTTGCATTATCAGCTGTGCATTTTTAAGTTATGGTTGCTGATAATGTCACCCAGATTACTGAGATACTGTGGTTGACTCCATCTTTCAGAAGCGGCCCATGGAACGTACCATTTCAGGTATGTTTAATCTTAGATTATGACAAAGTAAAGAGGGAGGTTAATTGTTTTTGTTTCGTTGTTTGGGGTTTTGTTTGTTTGTTTGTTTTTTCCTGAAATGGAAATTGGCAATCTCTGCACAGGTCTAAATCAGCAGCTACTGAAGAAACTGAAAAGTTCCCACTAACCTTTGCTTGTTTGGGTCAAAACCTAAATATCCATCCCCTATATAAAGAAGACTGAATGCAGTCTACTTAGGTATCTGCTTGTATTTCATAGTTCAGAACTGTGAATCTCCTCCTACCTCTTGGAAGGTCAACTCAGTGCTTTCTTTACAATGTGCCCTACAGATACATTATTGTTGAATGTGGCATGTGCAATCCAAGAACAAGTCTGAGATTTAAGCTACGTATCTTTATGGGAGAACCTCTTACCTTCCGTCTCCTGTGGTGACAGACACTGTAGAAAACCAAATGTCACTGCAATAGAGTTGGAGTGAATGTGGTGTTATTTCTATGGGAGGATTCTTCACTATGGGACTGAAATCCCTTTAGAGAATGATATTCTTGTTAATCATGTTGCTTGCCCAGACAGGCTGAAGTTCACCTTGCTGTTAAAATACTAGCTGAGGGACTTGTTTTAGTTTTATGAACAAATCAAAACTAATTAAAAAAAAAATCAAACAAAAAACAAACCCAATCCCAAAACAGTGAATTTTGGAGGTCTAGAAAGATAATCTTAATTCATGAGATGGTGGTGACTAGAATGTTTCTTGTAATCAGGCACAAATTTCTTCATTTGGACAATGGTTTTCAATTGCTTTTGGTTTGTGGGCACCCAGAACTTTTTCGTGGTTCAACCTCAAACAGAAACTGCATTCATAGCGTATTCTTCAGTATCTAAACTTTTAAATTTGCCTTTCTAAATTGCTTTGTCAACCTCATTAGACGAAGTAAATGGACCACTGCTTTAAAAACGTTGAAACAATGATGTGATTTCCTTATACATTTTACTGGGTTCATAATGGCTTACATCGTAGAGAAATTTTAAACATTATGTTTAGAATTTCCTTCCATAAATTTTCAGATTATTTTGTTACAAAAGGAAAACTAAAAATATGCTGTTTATGCTCAGACTGCAAAGAATATAAGTACATATTTGGATGCTGGAAAAGGGACGTAGAACAACTGCACTAGAAGTGGAGAATAAAGAGATGAACATTTCAATTCAGTGAAGTTTATAACAAATTCTTTAGTGTTGTGAACTTTGACTTAAAGGAGGATTGGCTTCTATGAAGACAAGAGAGATTGAAAAGAGAGTTGATAATTAGATAAGCATCGGAGAAGAACTGTGTTCAACATAGATGTCCGGACATCTGGCAGATGTTGCTCTGGGCCCCAAGGAATGGACAAGTTTAATTTTAGCCTTAAAAAGGAAATGGGAAGAACTAAAGTCTTATAATAGTACAACTTAAGAGTTTGAGGAAGGTTACCTCAGAAAAGACCAAAGATGTCTCTTGAAATTTTGAACTCAAAAGAAACAAGTGTAAATGAGTTTTTCCTATTGAGATTTCCTGTTATTCCAAACAGCTTGTGTAGAGTTACAATGTAAATTGAGGTTGCTTCAGTTTGCTGTGACACTTTCTCTGCATGGTGTTGTGGATAATTTTTTAAATTTGGGAGAACACTGCTTTGTAGTAAGAAACAGTGGCAAAAAGACTCAAAAAGTGTGAAACAAGTGAATAGATTTGTAGCATTCATTAACTAACATTGCCCTGTTATGGAGCTATCACTAAGCAGACTTAGCAACAAAACCTGTAGTATCCAAAATCCCCCAGTGAAATACTGAGAAAGGTGTTTTGAAGAAGCATACTGGTAGAGAAAGGAGATCCTGTTTCGACAGATGAGGCAAGGTCTACGAAAGACAGTATGTCTTTGTGTCTTTTCACATGTTTTGTTTCCTTATCTTTTGTTATACTTCCAATCCACTGTAGTAGAAAAATAATGTAAATGCTCTCTTCACAGATATTTCTCTGTTTTGAAATTAAATATTGTATTTTGTGAACTTGTTCCAGATGAAAATGGTCTGCTACTAGTGCGAGAACTGTATGATGCTTAGCTTGTATACTTGATCAAGATGTGATCAAGTATGAACTTCTAATTGCGGGCTACCAGTTTAAATGCTTGCTTTTCAAACAGTTGCTTCCTAAACAATCAAGCTATCTGTCTGAAAGGGTTTGTTTAACGGAAAAAATTCAGGTAGTGTTAAAATATTATATGGGCCTATAGGAGGTGAGAAGGACATCTGTGAAATGCCACTTTACTCTTCAGAGAGCGAGAATAATTTTGAAGGAAAAAGACTATGATAAGAATGAAGTCTGCCTAAACATCTACCAAGCTGAGAGGAACTCAAATTGTTTAATCAAGAGGTGGTGGAGAAGGTGGTGTGATGCAAGTCTTCAGCTGCTGGCAGAGACACAGTTAACATTGTAAACGGTTGAACTTCAGCATGGCACTTCTCCAAATGAGTTGACTGTTGAAAATAAAATGTTCCAGAAGAACTGGGAGAACAGGAAAGAAGTTAAAATAGCATGGTTTGTATGCCAGTGCTGAAAGAAGAAAAAGGGGGAGGAAGGGAGATAGCTCAACTGGTTGGTCATAGTATAAAGGTTTTACTAGAAGTTTCCACATGAGGGGACCAGATTTAATGGAATAGAGTCTTCATTTGTGTCCTGGGTATTGGAAGTATTCTTCCACTTTCAGCTTGTTGGGAAGTTGAACACATAGGTAAATAAAAAGTCACATGATATTGTTTTGGGGTTTGTTCCATTTTGTTCTCTTAACTTTAAAAACACAAAAGGTCTGCCCCTCACCTCTTGAGTTTTATAAAGCTGTGCCAGATATTACAGTACAAACACAACTCTGGAGGGGTTTGAAAGAGAGGATATGAGATGGGGGAAAGGGAGTCTTTCTTTTTGGTGCCTTATATTTGAAATACACAGTCTTACGTATAATTTCAATTTTTTGTGTTCTCTTCAGCTCTTCAAAAGAGTTGAAGTTCTTTCGTACATTTGCTTTGTTCAGTTTGAGGCTATGTTACCACAGTAACTCAAAATATCCTCGCCTAGTCACTACTTAAAGGAACTTTTCTTTAAGCAGCATTTGAAAAAGAGCCTTCCCTCACCATTGCTTGTGATGGCTTTGTAGTAATTTTTGAGACATGCTGGTTATCAGAACATCAGTCCCAGACCTAGCAACAGTGCTGTGCCTTTTATTTCCCCTTGATCTGAAAGCCTCTTCATTTTTGGCTAGTCTTTGCAATATAATTATGGACCTCCATGGCTGCTGTCTGGAGAGGTAAGGGTGACAATAGGTTTCTGGCATGGGCTAACAGCAGCTTTTTGGGTAGACAATGGTAAGATTCCTAAGAAGAATAGTGAGTTTACATTTATTTGGTAATTTAAAGAGGATGTAAATGAGACATCTCAGGATGTGCAGTCATTGTTCTTGAGTGGAGTCAAATACAGTCTCTTTAAGAATACATGTTTAATAATGTCAGCATAAAGAGCTGTAGGCACAGCATCAATGTCATGAGTGATTAGGAAGGACTTACTGAGAGCTTATCAGGGTAGCAATCATTGCAAGGCCAGTGTGTTGAGGACAAATAATTCTGAGAAAACACTTGATTCACTGGACTACTCCTATTAGTTTTGAACTAGTTAAATTAAGAATTCAGTTGTTGAAGTGTGTCACTTTTTACTTTGTGGTGGAAGATAAAACGATCTAATTGGGATTATGCAGAAAATTGAAGAATTCTTTCATGCCCTTGGGAGAAGCTAGGTGCTTGCATTGTGTGCCTGTGTTTTTCTTTCTCCTTTCAATGCCAGGAACATGCAATTAAAAACTTGCTAGTCATTTAGATAATGGGTCATCAGAAGCAATGGGTGGTGTATTTGCAGCACTTGTTACAGGTACAGACTCCATGCTGACCTGAAGATTAAGAAGTGAGATGTTCAGCGATGGCATTACTGTTGCTATTAAAAAGCTCTGGAAAGGGGCCTGAGAACCCCAGCTGCTGTCGTGGTGGAGGAAGTCAGGCCTTCAAAGGATACAAGGATTAGAGTGTCAGGAAAAGTAAATGGTAGCATCAGCACAAGTAGAAAATAGGCAGAGCTATTCAGCAAACAGAAAAGTAGGCTAAGGCATGCCATAATTATGTGTAGTGGAAACTTGCTGCTAATAGAGCAGTTGCGTGGGGTAGAGAGGCAGGAGAATGATTTTTCAAGACAAAACAAAGCAGACATTGCAGAGAATGATATAGGAAGACTGAGGATTCAGTGTGCTCGTGATAATGTGAAAGAGAAGACTTTGTTTTGAAAGATGCTAAAAATGGAATCTTCTGATGTACATGTGGTCACTGTTTCCGTGGCCTTGTAGGACAATAGGGGCTTCTTTGCACTGCTGGAATGAGCAAACTCTTCCTTCCCCCTTGCAGCTCTTAAGGTTCAAATAGTGCTGCTTCAGGGGGGTATCAGTAGTTGTGGAAAGAAGGCATCACAGGATATTCCTTTTGGGAAGAAGATGGGTCATACTGGATTGGGCAGTTGTCATGCAAATGGATTCAAAATACAATAGCTACTTATCGCAGTACCCAGGCAAACACATTCCTCCCAGACTAGACTGTCTCTAGATTTCTCATTGCTGGGAAAGAAAAGAGGAATGGGGGAATGTGACACACAGAACCTGTGCTCCAACAGCCTATATGTTGAGTTTTCTCCTCATCTGTCAAATAAGGAAGGTAGCTAAGGGAAGACTACACATGCTGGAAGATTTCAGTCTAGCATGAGTGTGACATGCATAGTGCTGCATTTACCTTCTAATGAATTTCACTTGCTGAAGACTTTAATTTAGTGTCTAGCTCAGAAAAGGACCATTAATAAAGGCATTGCTGTGGTCTGAATGCCAGAATTGGGCTGTCTGATTATGCTGAAAAGCAGTTTTTTCCTTTCTACCTCCCTCTTGTAGATCTTAATTTGACAGCTCAAACAGTTCCTAGGTCTGAAGTTGGACTGGTGAAGGTAGCTCATGTTGATGGTGATTGTTTAACAACTTCTCTTCCCTCTTCCTTTTTTTTCTCCCTTCCCCCCCCCTTTCTCCATTTTCCCCCTTTCCCCCTTTTTCCCCTTTTTTCACCTCCTTTTTTCCCTCTTCCCCCCTTCTTCTCCC
>NW_010159695.1:0-4566 GCF_000695765.1 Mesitornis unicolor
GTTCTGTGATTCTGTGATTCTGTAATATTTAAGCTATCCAAGCTGTACTCCAAATCTGGAAAGGAGAACTTACAGTCTCACCAGAACGGGCTTTCTCATCAGTTTCCAGCTGGTTTTCTATTAGTGATTGCTGGGAAAGCTGAAAAGCCCCTTGATGCTGTTTTGGCTCTTGCACTGTAATCCAGACAAAAAACAAAGTACAGGAGGCCCTTCAGAAGGGCTTGAGCCTGCTTGGGACCTCAGTGGGGAAGAGCCTAGGGAAATGTTTTCTCCTGAATGGGTTCAACTGCACCTGAATTTGAAGTCAAAGCAATGTGCTTTTAATAAAACTTGTAGGAATAACAAGTTCAACTTAGAACATGGTGGTTTAAGTTTGCCCTATCTGTTCACTAAGTTCCTTTTTTCTTTTTCCTATTCTGATTTTCTTTATTTTTTTTTTCCTGTTCCTTTGCAAGCCGGTTACTGAGATATAGTAACAACCACTGGCGGCAGTAATGGCAGTTTTATGGCTTCTCTTAGCTAACCATTATCAGGCAACTCAGCACACCGAGTGGAAGGCACAGTATTGCTTTAACACCCCTCTGATTTCCTTCCTCCCAGGGGGCAAATGCTCTGCAGAGAAACCTCTACACTACTGACCACAATTGCTGTAATTTGTTAGTCTAATGGGAAAAAGTACACAGCCTTTTGAAACTGGAAGTAAAAAATAATATTGTGTGATACTTTATACAAATGGTGCTTGTGCTTGGAAGTGCCTCTGGATCAGTTGAGCTCTTCCCTTAGAGAGTCTTGATAACCTGGATTAACTCTCTCCCTGGTAAGAAAAGCACTTATTAATAAATTATACATCTGCAGATAGCTGTTGCCTAAAAAAAAAAGTTCACAGCTGTAGAAGGCGTGCTGTGTGAGAAACAAATCAGCAGGCTGAAGAACCATTTAGCAATTAAACTTGAGTTACTCTAGAAATAAGCACGTGAGTGTCTGCAATTCTTGGACTCAAACTGTCCAAATAAAGGGCAGATTTGGATTTACGTCATTTATCCTCTAGAGAAATCGGACTGCAAAGCTGTATGATGGTAAGTGGTGCTGTGGCTCTGCTCTGACATGGGAGCTGCAGCATCTGTGATAGGTGGCAGAGCCAGGAGGAGCTGAGCAGCATCCTGACCCGCTGTAATGCCAGGGCTCAGTATTTGTAGGCATCCAAACTTAATCTGTGTTTCTAAAATGTGTATTTAGGTTCCCAAGACCAGAGACTGACTCTCTGTGGGGTTTCTGTGAACTGCTGCAGAGGAGTAAGCCCTTCACAGGCTTTCATGACTCTGTACCCCTGAGTCATGTAGAAATAGGCCTGCAACACCTAGTCCGTATGCTGTAGATGTGATCTGTGTAATTAATTTTCTTTTTTTAATCAGCTATTTTCATGTAATTTTCCCTGTGGCTTGCACTTCTAACACCTCCCTGCCCGGGGCAGCATCTAGGTGTCTCACCCAGGGGCAGTCCCAGTGGCTTTCTCTGGAGCCATGCTCAAACTTTGGTCTTTCTGAAACTTCGGGTTAGTTGGGGAGTTCATTCAGTGGCAGAGATGAATCCCTGTAGAAACTTGTGGTTTGGTGGACTTTTCTCTACTTCTATTTGATTTGTTACAAAGAAGTGTTAAGGTAGCAGAACTGCTGTTAACTGCAAACAGCAAGGGGTGGCTCGCTGTAGACTCTTAAAGTTTGCTTTTCATGTAATTCCTTAGCATCCCCTAAATAATAGTTGTGGGTGGTTTTTTTCCATGAAAACAACAAAATTAATTTCTTGGGGCTCTCGCTGATGGTGGTGACATGTGCTGTGGGTACCAGGGTGCTCAGCAGCAGGATGCTGATGCTGTCCCCCGCTGCCTGGCAGCTGGCAGCACTGCAGTTCAGAGGCGTTGCTGTAGAGGGCTTTCACAGCTCGCCGGACAGGGATGATAAGGTGGGTGGGGGTGGCAAGGCACTGGGAGCATGAAGGCCGAGCTGAAATGAGAAAAAAAAAATAAAATTAAAAAGCCCCCAACAATCTTTCTCTATAGGTGATCAATATTACTAACAAAGCTGAGTGGCTGAACAGGATATCTCTTTTATTATGGCAGGGAGAATGAGAGAAATAGAAACTGAGGCGAAATACCTC
Organism: Mesitornis unicolor; assembly: GCF_000695765.1. Taxonomy (NCBI): domain Eukaryota; kingdom Metazoa; phylum Chordata; class Aves; order Mesitornithiformes; family Mesitornithidae; genus Mesitornis; species Mesitornis unicolor. The sequence continues at coordinate 2,155 of NW_010159695.1, forward strand.
TGCTGCTAATCAGACAATAAGATCTAAACTTTAATAGCTGCAGGATGACCACCGGACTATTGTAACTGCCTGCAGTTGTTTGAACAAGAGTCTAGAGTTTGCGTGTTGTGAGTTACTGGAAAATCTCTCTGCCATTAAATGCTTTGATGGAAGATGTACTTAAGGTCTAAAATGAGCAGAGGAACTGTTGAGTGCTGCTGCAGAAGATGCCTGAAAGATAGATTAGATGGTGTCATATGGTATTTGATGCCTTGACTGGAAAATGCATAACTGAGCCAAATATAAGTTAGGCTAGCAAGTTGCAAGCTCTTTGCAACTTTTTAAGCTTAGTTCAGGTTTGGGTGTTTCAAAGTTCAAACACGACTTTTCCACTTTGTGCTTGCATAACAAACTGAACTGGAAAGATATTTCCTCTAAGGCAGGAGGCTCTCCTGGTTTGGTTGGAGCCTTTTCACAGGCTGGGCAAGAAAAGATGCAAAGGATCAGTCTTTCTGTGGCTCCTGCTAGAAACTTATTCACATCCAGCTTTCTGTGAAGGAGAGAGAAAAAAAACAACAACCAACAACAACAACAACAAAACCCCAAAACAACAAAAAAAACCCTGAACTCTTGCAACGTGGAGACTGTAAACCTGAGCATAAATTTAGAGGCTAAATAGTTGTGTTCAGGTCTGAAAGTAATAAAGAAGAAAAAAACCTCAGCCAACCTACTTCTTAGAAATCCTTGTTCCTAGGACATCTTGTTTCCAGTTCTCTCTCAAGAGTTCAGTTCTCTCAAATGATACTTGCCCGGAGTAACCTGCACATCACAAACACACTTATCTCTGCTTTATATCAGCCTTAAGGATTAAGAGTATGGATCTGTTTTCCAGACTGACCGTCTGACTTACTGACCTGAGCTTGTTTGCTCCAAAGCGGAACGTGATGCCGCTCATGTCAAAACCACAATTAGTCAAAACCCTTTACAGGAAACACGAGCCCAATAAGGAGGGATAAAATAGGAAATCACGTGGTTCATACATAACCTGTGTGCAGCATGAAGGTAAGGGAATCTCTAATGCTGCCACTTGCCAGCTACAATTAGGTCAATGGAAAGAGCAGTAAACAGATTGATATTTGTAAGGCATTTTTTGTCTTCAAAACAGTTTCAACCATTAAAAATGAATCTTCACCTCACACTGGGAGAAAACATGAATACTGTTGTACAAGGTGCAGCTGAACGCTCTCTTTGCTCATAAGTGTCTCAGTCTCTTGGATGGGTGTGTCAAGAGCCAGGGGAGCAGCCTGGATTGGCACCCAGGTGTTGTTTCCCCATTGCACTGAACTCTCTCCATCAGCAGGGCTGAGACCTTGTTATCTCCGCTCTTCATCCTGGGCACATCCCAGTGTCTGCTACTTGAAATTTTGATGAGCCTAACACGCCAATCATAGGAATTAACTGCAACTGACTATGGACTGTAATGATTTTACAAGCATCTCTGTTTTCAAATGTGTATCCTACACCCAAGGAGACCGTGGAGGTTTACTGCCCACGACCTTGGTGTCCCAGCGCCTCTGACATGAAGTCATAGGGCAGCCCCCATTTATCAAGCTTGGAAATGGAGTCACAGGCCAAAGCTGATGACTTTATTTAGCACATATGGTGCTGGAATTGGTTAAGGTGTCTCCAGGGAATACTAGAACTGTTTTTTTAAAATTATTATTCTACAAGCACAATAAAATAACAGCTATAGAGCAATTGCTGAAGCTAAGTGTTTTCACCCAAAAATACTTTAAAAAAATTTGAGGACCATTCATGCTAAGGAGAGGAGCATAAGGGTAATACTGACACCAAAATAACACAACTTGAGACAAGCTGTTCTCTCTTGTGCTCCTGAGTCTTCCGTTGCTGTGCCCATGAAAGTGAGAGAGGATCAGTATATCAGTGCCTCCGTGGGGTGCGCTCAGGGCTGGCATGGCACCCACCACCAGAGCATCTCAGGTTTACCCTGGGCAGGTTCCTCAGCCAGAGTGGACCTGCTGTTTCCAGTTTCTACAGCAGTATAATTTGCAATCATAGCAGCTTAAAACCAATTTGGGAAGGAGTAGAATGAATGTTGTGAGTCTTATAGCTAGTGCCTAATACAGCACGAGTTCCTGCTGAAGTTTTTTGTACAGCTGAATATTCATAATCCCAAACCTTTCATTAGACTAGGACAGCTAGAGTCTCCATGATATCTTGCCATATGCTTTCCAAATCAGAACTACTTGGTATCTGAACCCTGTACTTTTCTGCTGAATTTGTTTTAATCACAGAATCAGAGAATATTAGGAGTTGGAAGGGACCTTGAAAGATCATCCAGCCCAACCCCTCTGCCAGAGCAGGATCACCCAGACCAAGTTATACAGGAACACGGCCAGGCGGGTTTTGAAT
>NW_010159696.1:0-234 GCF_000695765.1 Mesitornis unicolor
ATCTCTGCACGGCTGGGATTACATCTCGGGAGAACTGCTCCTAGAAGTCAAGACACCTGGGCTTACATCTCGAAACGGGTTGGCCTTTATGTAGGGATGGCTTGGCCTACATTTTAGGATGTCTGGCCCTACATATCTAGATAGCTGGTCCTAAATTTAGGGATGACTGGGATTACATCTGAGGACGGCTGGGCCTACATCTCAAGACGGCTGGGCCTACATCTCTGGACTGCT
>NW_010159697.1:0-3820 GCF_000695765.1 Mesitornis unicolor
GGGGAGGTGGCGCTTCCAGCTCCGAGCTGGGCTTGGTTGGCGCCTCAGGGCCGCCCGCAGTCGAAGGGCGGGGAAGCACCGAAAGGATGACGGGGCACCAGAGCAGTCGCCTGGAGGAGGTGGTGGGGCTTCCACCCCTGAAGGGACTCGGAGCTTGGCAGGGGCTTGAGCAAAAAAAATTGGATGGAGTGGCCCCCAGAAGTCCCCTAAAAGCCCAGTGATTCTGGGCCGCAGCTGGTCAGTGCTCCCATCACCATTAGACGTGTATAGGCATCCTTGGCATTGGCTCTTGAGTATGTATAGCTAGTAGGGAGATTAACTTTTGGTCCCAAAGAGAGACAACCTCCTGTTGCAGTGGTGAGGATATAGAGGTGTGAGGAAATGCTTTGCTGGGGCACAGTGGATCACAATGAAGGTAGAGCCATGTTTCAGTGTCTCTTGACCTGTATGGTGGGTGAATGTGCATTGGGAATGTTGCTATCAGCCCTGCAAATGATTGCTTTTGGTGTGTCTCATTTGTCTGTAATTAGGCAAAGGTTAACTTAACGAAGTTTATGTAAACTGTCCTTTCTTCTCAACAGCCAAATTTTATTACAGCCCTATCCTGAAAAGTATAATGGCTAGTAATGCAGTAGATGTTAAAACAAATTTTCCCATAAGAAGTTGCGTTATGTGGGGTAATGTGTGCAGGGAACTATGCACACAATTTGAATACACAGAGGCATGATGCAGAAGATAGGAGAGTAGGAGTAGGCTCATCAGCAGGGCTGGTTGGTGATTTTTGACAGTTATCTTTAAAAAAGTAATCACCATTCTGAAAGACCTTTACCCCTTCATCAGTGTGATTGAACATCCAGTATAAATCTATTGTAAGTGTTCTTGCAGCCTCTTTGTGGAAGATCATGTTTTCCTCGTTGCCATTGTCTTCCTTGGGTGATTCAAGAAAGATCAAGTCACTTGAGACTGAAGGATGGAAGATGGGGTAATGATGATGATGAGTAGCGGAGCAGGATGTTACGACTCTGAAACAGTGCCTAGAGAAGCAGTGGGTAATAGGATGTTGCTCTAGGGACCCACTATCTCTTTTACTTGCAGGAGTAAAATTAGGGCATTTATTTTTTTTCCCAGACCCTCTCTATCAATTTGAAACTGTGTCTTTAACTCTTGTTTTGCTTTGCTGCTTTTTCCTACAGAGTGATTTTTAGATACGAATTCTGTAATTATTGCTTTGTGGGAATACTGTTACTGTAATTTTGAATTTCTTCTCACTGACCCAAATTCTCTTGTACAGCTGAATGAGCTTGTGGTGGGAGACACCAATGGGAAACTCTATGTTTACAAGAATGATGACAGCAAACCCTGGGCTGTACGATCTTGCCAAGGAATGGTCAGTTCTCTACAAAATTTTTAAACGATTGGGCCTTTTGGTGTATGTGCAGCCAGCTATCCTTGACCGCTGTCTGGGAAGATGTAGGTCAGAGGGGAATTTCAGCCAGAACTGGTTCTGATGCCTTTCATGTCCTTATGCAAGACCCTGCTTTTGCCCACAGCTAGCTCTGTGGGCTGGAAGTGATAAGCAGAGCACTGAACAAACACAGGAACTGGGCTTTTGTCCCACATTGGTCCTGCTCCTGCACGCTGTGCATTTTGCCCAGGGCTGTGAGCAGTTGTGTGGCAGATGCGTTTCTGTCCCTGTCTCTCTTTGTCCTTGAAAAGGCTGTTTTGAGTGCAAAGGATGGTTTATGAGAGAGGAGTGGGGTAGGGCAGAGGCTTATCCTAAAGTGCTGTTTTGAATTGCCTTCTCTCATGTATGGCCTTTTCTCTTGCAGCTTACGTGTGTTGGCGTGGGAGATGTATGCAACAAAGGAAAGGTGAGAGCAGCCAAACTCTTCCCAACTGTGTCCGTAGGGTATGTGGGAGGTGCTTAGGAGATTAGGGTCATGTCATATCCTACGTGTGGAGAAAGACAGATTGCAGGTGCTTTCTCTCCGTGTAACCTGTATCTTTTTGTGAGCCACATGCAGGTTTTTGTGAGCAAGGAAATCCATGCTGTCTTCAGAAAGCACTGTTAACTTCCATGTCCCCCTTGTGAGTGCCACAGGACCTTGGTGGTTTGAAGGTTGTTCCTTTTCCTCAGTGGCTTTTGCCCTACTCTGTGCTGGTCACTACTGTGAGCTATGGCCCTTCTGCCACTTGGCTGTGTGCATTTAACGTCATCTAAACAAGACCGAACCACAGAACAGTCTAGATTCCCAAGCAAATTCCACTGAGTCTAATATGACTGTTTTTGCTGGACTGCTATTTCTGCGGGTTAAGCCAGGACCACTGAGTCCAAAAGTCCCAGTTAAGGCACCCTGCCTGAAATACTGTAGCTATGTCTGCTCCGGTGGGGCGCAGAGCTGAAGTGAGCATTGAGAAAACCATACATTTTATGGGGATTGCATGCACACATCAGGTTGATATCCTAGTCTGACAAGTATGAACAAGGACCCTGCAGTACCCAAGTAGTTTGTATGCTGGCCAAAAATCTTCTCCTGTTCCCCCTGTAGCAGTCATTGATCTTGATGGATCTACCCTTGTGTCTTCCCTCACTCTGCTGTGGGATAGCTTCTGCAGTTTCTAAAAGAGGAAAAATCAAAGGATTTTTCTCTTCCCTTTTAGAATCTCGTGGTGGCAGTGAGTGCAGAAGGCTGGTTTCATCTCTTTGACCTGACTTCTCCAGCTTCAAAACACACAGATGCTTCAGGCCACCATGAGTTGGCAGCAGCAGAGGAGCAGAAGCCAGTGTTCAAGCAGCACATTCCTGCCAACACCAAGGTCATGCTTATCAATGACATTGGTGAGCTGGGAAGCTGGTGTGAGAGTGCAGGGTGGGGGAGTTTGTGGGTATGAGATGGTGGGGGAGAAAGAAGGTGTGTGGGACTCACAGAAGGAACTTACTATCTTGCTGAAACAGGCACTCTAACAAACCTCAGACACAGGAATTTCCCTGAAGTACAAGTTCTCATTACAGGATTGGGATCCTCAGGGATGCTACCTGATGGAAACCAGCACAGTGGTTTCTGAATACTGGGGGTCTTGGGGCTATGAAGGGCCTGAGAGATCCCATCTATCTCCTTGTATTCCCTGCAGATGGAGATGGGAAGTGTGAGTTGGTGGTGGGTTACACTGACAGGGTGGTACGTGCCTTCCGCTGGGAGGACTTGTCGGACAATTCAGACCATGTCTCTGGGCAGCTGCTCCTGTTGAAGAAATGGCTTCTAGAAGGTCAGGTAAGAAAACAGGATGTTCAGAGCAGAACTTGCCATAGCGTCTTCAATAGGTGGCTCTCCCAAGGGAAGAAGCACAAAATCTCAGTCCTGTGAACAAAGCAATTGTGTTGATGGCTTGTTTAAAGTTCTCTGTTTAAGTCTCCCTGTTTTTCCTCTGCCAGTACAGGTGGACAGCCTCTCTGTGAACCCAGGCCCTGATGGCTCACCGGAGTTGATGGTGTCTCAGCCAGGCTGTGGTTATGCCATTCTGCTGTGCACCTGGGACTCTGAGCAGCAGGGCACGACAGAGGGAAAAGACAACTCTGCCACATGCAGGTGAAGAGCATTACTGCATGGGGTAGATAAGGAGCTTCCACTGTAGATGCCTGTCACAAGAGGGCACCACCACACCACCTTTTGGGAGGTGGATGGGTAGTGGTGCTGTCATTTGTCCTTGCTTTAGTGACCTGCTTTCCTTGTATCCCACTCTTCTCCTTGGGTTGGGCAAGGAGAGGGGCAGTACTAGGGGCTCAGGCAGGGAAATGAGTGATCTAAATCTCTAGGGAAAG
>NW_010159697.1:3851-42681 GCF_000695765.1 Mesitornis unicolor
TGACCTTATCTAATGGTGGGAAGGGTAGCAGCTGAAAGGCTGGGCTAAGCACAGTTAGTCTGAAGCCCAGGATGACACCTTGGGTTCATTCACTTGTTTCTTCAAGGTGAGGTATTTGGAAGTTCTCCTAATGAGACCTCTGGCAGCCAGTGCTGTAAATCACAATCAGAGCAATTGGGCTGAGCAGCTTAGTTTATTGTCCTTGGCACTGGAGGGGCCCTTGTGGGGAATTCAGGTGCTTCTGTGGTGTTTTGTGAGACTTTAAGGCAAACCTGGAAAACTGCAGCAGGAGGGGAGCTAGATAAGTTTCCTTGATGTCTTAGAGACCTTAGTGAGATGGTGCCCTCCTAGTCAGCAGCCGGGCCCAGGCACAATCTCTGACCAACCTGGGCAGATGCTTTCTAAGTGAAAAGCAGCCAGACTATTGTGACAGTAATGAAATTTTCATCATCTTTTTTTCTTGATTGCAGTGCATGTTTTATTGACTTTTTTTTTGAGCTCTTTCCAGTATTCTGATGCATCAAATAATTCTGGTTTTGTTTTTTAAACATTAGCGGGTTTCTTTCATACCCAGGGTGACATGCATTCTTTTCCTTGGCCTTTACCATTAAAGAGCTAACCTATGCACAAACTTTATCAGTCTCTGGATTTGTAGAGCTTTGGAGTATACTGCTCTTGAGATTGTTCTGACACAGGCCCAGGCATGGTTCCCTAACCTTTCCCTGATGTCTGTCTCTCTTTTCTCTAGCGAGGCCCCTATTCGAGACGTTATTCTGCACCAAACATCTGGACGGATTCACAACAAGAATGTTTCCACTCATCTAATTGGTAGCATTGCCAGAGGTGAGAGATTAGGAGCTTGGGATCTCTGGTGCAACGTTTGCCCCTGATAGTTTTTCAGTACGTCAGTCCAGCATGAAATCAGATTTCCTGTGGTTGAAAAATAACAGTGGGAAGCAAGAACAGAGAGAACGCTGCTTCTGTTAGCCAGCTCCCAAAGAAAGGCAGCTGGATAATTGCGGTTGAACTTTTTAGAGCCTTTGCCCTTCCCTAGGTAACTCTTGCTCTTCACTTAGCACAACAGTTTCTCTGCAGCCTCCACTGGCCTGCATTGGGTCATCCTGAATGGCTGCCATGCCTTGCTCTTAAGTGTCCTTGATCTTTGCTTTTGCGTGGCGCAGCTTATGCCCTCTCATTCCATCTCTTCCTTTCCACAGACTCATCTTTCTTCTTGCCTTTGTGCTTTTCAGCATTTGATTTCCAATAGCTGGCAGCTATATCCTGCTCTTCTTCACCTGTGCAGTCCCAACCCCTCCAGACCTGCCTCTGCAGTTTATTTATATTGCTGTCCTCTGTCTCCTTTCAATGTGTTCAGTTCAGCTGTTGTATCTAAACTCTCTCCACAGCTGCTGGCTCCTCTCAGCCCTGACACACTGCTGTTGCATCCAGACTTTTCTTACACACTGCTGCTGCTTGCCTCATCTAACTGCCTTTGTGCTCTGGCCTGTTCTTGGTACACGTGCTGAATCCTGTTTTGGTACCTATGGAGAATAAGCAGCTTTCACTCCCCCTTGGAGTGTGTGGGCATAATACAAGAAGGCAGAAAATTCCCAATGCAGATCACTTTTTCTTGTGTGCAACTGGCTGGGATCCAGTTGCATTTGCTCTGTCCAAGCATTACCCCCTGCAGTGCTGTCTGAGAATGACTTAGCCTGTCCAATGTAATTAGAGCTGGGGGAGAGGAGCAATCCACTGAAACCCCTCCTCTTCCGCAGAGTACCGTTCCTCCCCAGTCCATAAGGCTGTCGTATTTTCAGCATCTCAGATGCTGCCATGAGCAGCGTGGTCAACAGAGCATGAAATCAATTCTTTCGCTGCATACATAGCCTTGCATCTAATGAGAGGTGTCTGCAAAAAATGAAGGCACACAAAATAAGGGATGAAGAGAAGGTTGCAAAAAGCCCATTGATGCTGGACCATCAGTAATGAAGCAGCTGAAGAGTGCCATGCTGACCAGTTTGTAGGTGGACCACAGCAGATCTTTTGGACCAGAGCCTGTCTGGATGAATATCAGCTAGGGAGAGCTGGCTGTTTGCTTTAAGCTGATCTGCAGAACAGGGGAGTCTGTCCCAGTCACGTGCAGTGTTGTACCTTGGAGCTGTCCGTAGGCAGTGGAGGTAGGCTTGCAGTATTATGTCATTCTGGGGAAACTGCCTATTTGCTTTCAGCACTGCTGGCTTGTCCCTGGCTGCCGGGTTTCCTGGGTTCCTGCAGACCTGAGGGAGTCAGTGTCTCTTCTGCATTGTCACTGAAAGGATTAAATGCAGCTGTAACTGAACACAGCTCCACTCTTCCCCTGCCAAGTGTGATATCACTTTCAAAGCCTGGCCTTACATGTCCTGTCAGACTTGTAGTTAGGTAGAGTGTGTACTGAAGAGCTGAAGCAGCCCAGTGGTCAGAGGAGTCTCCTCTTCAGATTTAACTATTCACATTTGTCAGTGCTGTCCTGCACACAGCTGTGATATACAGGCTTTGGAGAGGACACTGCTTGCGGGAAGTTCACAGCTGTCTAAGCATAGCCCAGGGAAGCCAGGGCCGACTGTGTAAATGAGTATGATGACACATGTCTAATCTTCTCATAAAGCAAGGGTTTGCTAGCATCTGATCAGTGTTTGCTGAGAGAGGGTCACAGTTTCTTTGTAGTGTTGGTGTAGCAAAAACAATAGAGTTGGTAGCATGATCTCCACAGACAGTTGTAACAAGCCTTTCTTTGGCTTCAGCTGTTCTACATGTTGTCCCTTGTGATGGTCCTGCCTGTGCTTGTGCATTTCTGGAAGCTGGAGAGGATGTGATGCAGTCCACTAAAATTGGAACTGCCATGGGCCTGCGAGTGCAAATGTGATACAGACACAGGAGCAGCCAGAAGAGTCAGGCATGCCTGTGGCAGTGCAAACCAAAGGTCTTGGATTTTGAAATGCCAGTGCCCTACAAATAGAAGTCAGCACGATGTACTATTGGTTACAAGAGCCTGCAGATAACCACAAGGCAAAGTAGTCAAGGCTAGGTAAAAAAGGAGGCAGGATGGATCAGCTTGGTTTGGATCTTTTTTTTTTTTTCAGGAGAGGGAGGGAAAACACTCATAAAACAACATCAACTCTTGTAATTCTCTTCTGCATTTACAGGCTGCTCCAGTGAGAACAGTGGATCAGGTCTCTTTGCCCTCTGTACTCTGGATGGTAAGTCCTACCACTGTCCTAGAAGGCCTGTGGGGTGGCCAAGGCCTGTCACCAATTCAAAGCAGGGAACCAGGGGCTCAGTGCTTTTGGTTTTGAAAGAACAGGGAGCTGTGCTTCAGAAATGTTTCCTGGGTCAGGCAAGTGAATTTGATGCAAAGACTGTTTGCTGACTAAACATGAAGGCATGAAAGCTAAAACAGGAGCCAAGGTGAGAGTTGTCACTCTGAGCAAGTTAGGTGTGTGATAACATGCCTGTATCTGAGGATATGATGAAACGTGTTAAAGCTCAGCATGACTTTGTGTCCCTTACTGAATTGGGGGTCTGGCATTGCACAGGCTTAGTCTCTCCAGGAAACCTGTTGTGTTTTCTATCTGTTACGAATATCTGCCTTTCTTCCCTAGTACAATCTGTGGATATCAAAGCATTTTACAAAGATTAGTTACTTCTATGGTCCCATGGCCTGTGGGGATAGAAGGACTAAAGCTGTGCTGCAACAAGCAGACAAGAAAACAAGGAGGCTTAATCACTGTCCCAAAGGCACGCTGAAGGCTTGAGATAGAGAGTGAGACTAGAACTTTCATCTGCTGACTCCTAAGTTGCCTGCTATTGTGGTGGTCAAATAACTCTCTGAGATGCCAGTTCAGCAGTGCCATTCATATAGACAGGAGCTTTTAAACCACAGCAGAGATGTGTCCTTGTACTTGAAGGGACTTGTGTTGTCTCCAAAAGCAGTAAAAGAAGTGGATGCTGGAAATTAACTATTGGTAAAGAGGTGCTGGCCTCACACAGGCCTGGAGTCAGGTTCTTCTGCTGTACTCCTGACTGAGAAGTGACAGGATAGGCTGCCATAGGACTGAATCTAATGGGCTGAACACAGAGTTTCTGTCCAAAAACCAACAGTGTGGAGACAAGCCAAGAGGCCATGCCCATGCTATCAGCCAGCCAGCTCTCAGCTCTCACCTGTCAACATACTGTCATGAGCTCACATGATCTGTGGGGCATGGTGAGTTTACTCAAGTTCTAGTTTACTCACTGTCTCATGTGAGATCTGTTGGTGTGCTCTGCTTTGGGAGCCTGTTTTGGGCAGTTTTCCTCTTAGAGCACGATCCAATTAGCAGAGCTGCTGCCATTTTTGCTCTCTGTTTCCAGTTACTGATGAGAAGTTAATGGACCTCTGTCCTTCCCAGTACTGAGACTGTGTTACCTGTTATCAACCACAGCCTGTGCCATGGGCCTAACCCTCTGCCTGCAGACCCTAAGTGTTGAAAGGCCCAGTGTTAGCAAGCTGCTTACTCCCTTTTAATATTTTTAAGACAATTTTTTTTTCTTTTTTTTTTCTCCCCCTTCAGGGACGTTGAAACTCATGGAGGGAGCCGACAAACTGCTCTGGTCTGTGCAAGTTGATCACCAGCTCTTTGCTCTGGAAAAGCTGGATGTTACTGTGAGTGTCTCTGAATAGGGCTGGGAGGGACAGAGACAAAAACTCAACATTGCTTTGCGAATATGAGTTTAGAAAGGGCAGGGGGAGTATGACTCAGCTGAAAAAGGCTGGGATTGTCTTAGGATGACACACAGTGCTCTGACTCTGCTGCTGCATTCTGCACTTGCGTCAGTCTGTCCACCTGCAAGAGGTGGAGCTGGGTCTGTCTGTTTGATCTAGTGAGCCCGGCAGCTTGCTATGAATATTTTCATCCCCCAGGTGCTCTTTTATCATATTGCAAAGTTGAATGGTTTTGCACACCGCTAATACCCCAATTGTCTACAAGCTCTTATGATACATAAGGATTATGATAAAGACAGATGGTCTCCAAGTGCAAAAAGACTGGGCAAGATGTCCAAAAGTGACATCTTGTTAAGACATTGGTGTTCTGTCTCTGAACAACCAGGAGAGATTCTTGAATGCCTCTGGAAACAGTTGATGTCCATGCTAATATGAGATCTTATGGTTCCTGCAGGGCAATGGGCATGAGGAGGTGATTGCCTGTGCATGGGATGGTCAGACGTACATCATTGACCACAATCGGACTGTCGCCAGATTTCAAGCGGACGAGAATGTCAGCGCTTTCTGTGCAGGTGGGGAGCCTGACTGCAGAGCCAGCCCTCACAGCATTTCTCCCTCAAAGCTACTCCTCTGGAAGACCTCGAATCCTTTGTCCATATGCAGTGGGGAATAATTATATAATACATAATTATATATTATATACTGCATATAATAATATACCGCAGAAGGCCCAGCTGGTCGGTCTTCTGGTGGCATCTGGGAAAAGTAGGGGTGAGAGGTGATGATGCTGACGTTTGTCTGTGATGGTTTTGGGGTTTTTTTCTTTCCTTTTTGGGAGTGCTACAGAGGTCTATTGTTTTCCCCACTGCTTTTTTGATTTGCAGACTTCTGAGCTGTTATCAGGTGGAGATAAGGAGCCCCATGGAACCAGCCTGAGCCTTGGCTTTGCTCAGTCTCCTCTCAGGCCTGCAAGAAGCAGCTTGCGAATCCCCAAGCTCCATGCATTAGTAACAGTTGAGGGACACTGTCTTGGATTGTTTCAGAGGGAGTTCACATACCCAAGTCCATGTCTATGCCCCTCACCACAGATGCTCGCTTCTTTCTGCTAACAGCTTTGGTACCTAATCATGAGAAGTTACCTATTTGCTTTCTCTGTCCTTTTGGAAGTAGTCAGATCTCCACACTTTTGCTTTCTGCAGGCCTCTATGCGTGCAAAGGAGGACGCAACAGCCCCTGCCTGGTTTATGTCAGCTTCAATCAGAAGATCTACATCTACTGGGATGTGCAGCTGGAGAGAATGGAGTCCACGAATCTGCTGAAAATCCTGGATGGTGACCCAGAGTTTGCAAGTCTTCTGCAGCAGCTGGGTGTGGGTGAGTGTGGAAAGGGTGAAGGACGTACAGGAAAAAAGAGAGGAAGGGCTGCTGGCAGGTAACTGCTGGGAACTAGAGTTCTTCTAGTACTCTTCTAGTTCTTCAGGTACTTCTTGAGAAAAAGGGACTTTCATACTGCCTATTGAGAATCTCTAACAACTGTCTTTCTCTCCTCTCCATAGACAGAAGTGACGTTTCTGCTGTCAGAGATCTGATTCACAAAACACTCTATTTTCCTGAGAAGGAAGAGCAGAGCAGCCCCTCGCAGTCTCAGGACCCTGCTGGAACAGACTCCTCTGCCCACTGCACTGGCATCCAGGATTCTTTATAACAAGTCACAGGGAGGTTGACATCTTTAATACCAGCACGAACTCTTCTCTGACTGGTATTGGGCATCTGATGAAGATGAGACTGTTCTTTTCACATCTCTGTCAAAGCTTCCAGACAGCAAAGGGTGTCCAGGCCGGGTTATGTGGAGGGATGTGCTTGGCTATACACTTGTGTGAAGGTGGTGGATTGATTTGCTTTTAGCTGAGGGATTTACCAGAACAGCAAGAGTCCAGGGTCTTGCACTGCCAGGTTCCATGTTCTCCGACAGCTAAAGCGTTTTATGGGTGACGGTGAAGGAGCACTGAGGATATAGATGGAGTGAACAGCTGAGCTCAGTCTCTGTTTTGGCCTATTCTTACAAGTGCTCTAGTGATTACTTCTAAGCAGGATCACAGTGCAGGAACTGCAGATGGAGGAACTGAATTAGGAAGCAGGCAAGGGCCTTCACTCCCATTTAGGTGTGCTTTTAAAGTAAACCCAGGCGTTGCCTTTGCTGCTGCTCTTCTACCAAGCAGTTTCTCACAAACCACCTCCTATTCTGAGGAGCTGGAGGCATGCGTGAGAAGAACCACAAATTACCCTATAAGGTGTTGAGAGGTAACAGCTCCAGCAAACCCCAGCTGTACTCGGCAGGCATTGCTTGTCTCCATCTTCTTGAGCAGGGTGATCCCAGAGATGGCTGTGGCTTAGCAAAGCAGCTGTGAACTGGGCAATAAGAGGACTCCATCTTAACCATGGATCTGTGGTGCTGTGAGAGCTTGGCCATTCCTTAACAAGTAGTGGAAATGGCAAACTTCACTCTTGTTGTGGAGAGTGCCATGCTACTTTGAGTCCTGCACATCTGAAAGAGATGGAGATGACATTCCACTTGCTGGTATGGAAAGTCTGGAAAAGGCCATACCTTACCCAGGCTGTTCATGTGCAAAAGCCCAGGCAGGAATGTTTCCACATGCTGCTGGTGTTCTGCTTTTCCCTGTCTTATCTCGCCACTTGCCTGACTCAGCTTATTAGGACAGGAACAGCAGGCTCAGCTGCTGCTTTGCATCTACTGTCTTTCACTTGTGTGATGTTTTATTGGACGCTTATAATGGATGGAGCTGTGTCTTCACCCCTTGCCCGAGTCAAAGCAAATATAATTCAATGATCTCTCTTTACCAAATGGTAACTTAAAAGATCTTGCAGGCTGTTGAAAACCTGCTGTGCTATACCCTGCAAAACATCCAAGGGCAGCCCTAACTGGGAGAAGGTACTTTGTATAGAGGAAAGGGATGTCTTGCCTTTGAGTAGTACTACTTTGAGAAGTAGTCTCTCTCTTGATGCACTGCTGGGACCTCAAGAGGTTCCTGCAGCAATTGCCTGGAGCATTTTATTTGCATGAGAGTTGGGCCGGGCTGAGCTAATCTGGTAGCTGGGTCTTCCAGGGTATTGCAGCGCTGCGGTATTGTAATTCCTTCTTGAGGCCTAACAGGAAACCAGGTTTGTCTGCACTCATAACAGAGGACAACTCAGTGCTGTCTGTCCATGCCAAATATAAACCTTTATTAGCAACACAGAGCGCAGAGGAGATACAAATGGTTGTATGACTGAAACTGTATTATGGAAAACAAACTTTGCTCTACAGGTCAAATTATTTCAAACGAAGGAAGGTCAAGTTGATACACTGTTGGACTGTTAATTGTAGAGAAGAAACAGGAAGGAGTTAATGGGGGAGAGATGACATTTTCCTAAGAATCATCTTTAAAAGAAAATGAAGTAAAAACAGTGCACAGAGTGTCTAGTGGACAGAGCAACTTGTGCAGCCCAGCCCTCTTCTCTTGTTGGCTTGAGGATAACTGCTGTGTGCTGTGCAAGCCCAAACATGCTGCACTGTGGAAAGCAGAGGTGAGAAGTTACAGATACTACAGATCATCCATTCTCCAAAACTCGTCAACTCTTAAAACCACTTGAGAGGAAAAATACCAATGCTTGAGGGTTTCCCCTGACAGTTCTGTTACGTGCTGTAAGCAATATAAATTGCAGATGTATTTTGCTCCTGTGCCCCTTGTTGCACAAAGGACAATGAAAACTGTCTACAGAAGAATTAATTGGAACTTCTGTAGTGTCTTGGCCAAAATACTACTTTCCTTCTTTTTTCCTGAACTCCAAAGTGACAATCAATAGACTGGCTACAGTCAGTACTTCCTGCAGTCAAGTGCTTCAGGCAACAATTTTCTGTGTGGTGTACATCTACTTGACTCTGTGTCTGGACTGATGGAGTTACATTACACTTTCATTGTAACTCGTTGCCTGTTTGTCCTTGCCAGCCAACACAAGTTGCAGAGTTAGAAGTTGTTCCTTCCCGAGCAGCAGGAAATGTTGTTTGGTGCATCCTACTCACTAGCAGATTGGCATACCCACTGGTGCCAGGACGCTTTTCAACAGCACAGATTTGCAAGACACATTTGTATGTCCCACTGCCAGCACACAGCAACTGAGGAGTCCAACAGCATTTTCAGATACTGGGGATGTTTGCAGATAAATGATTTATGGCTTGGTTGTGATGCTTAATTTACTAGCAAGATAATAAAGGGAAGGGGTTGCTTTATTTTCCTGAGACATAATAAACCCACTGGCTATCCCTGCTCTCATTTCTATGATCTCTTTGCTGAATGTGGTTATTTCTATAACTCTTCAGGTATATCCTGGCACTTGGAAGGAGGACTGACTGCGAATGTATGTAGGTGGCTCAGTGGTCTTCAGTGCCATAACTCACCAGTGAAAGAAGGATCGGTCCTCTGGGAATATGGTTGGCTGGAGCTCCCATTCCGTTCAAAACCAAGTGACCCCAAGCTCCTAGTCCTGATTATGGCTTCGGCAGAGTGCATGTTCTTGGGATAGGTTTACCTCTTGCACGTAGGCCTTGGAAGGGGCCTCAGAAGTCCATCTGCCCATCACTGTGCAGGTTCAGCCACACGTGTAACACTTGCTTCTCTGTTCCAGAAACTTCCTGTGATGGACACTTCCCTGTAGACTCTTTCACAATTGTGTCTACACAACAGTCCTACTGGAAGGTAGCCCTGGTAGGAGCTGGCCACCAAGGCGGTTCATAGAGACTATCCCTAAAATAATATCATTCCATTGTCTGTATCAAAGGGATGGGCATCATGATGAGGAAGCCGGTATTGGACACATACAGGATGTGCCCATGTCCTGCTCTGAGGTGGCAGTTTGTACTATATTTCTACTTTCCATATGAAAATAATTAACATTTTTTGATCTCCAGTGGAAAAGACCTTTAAATGGCTCCTTCCTTCCCCTAGTCTCCCAAAAAGCAGTAGAGATGACTGGAACTGGGGGTAGGGAAGTATGTCTGTATAACAGGCTTTTCCAAAAAAAACTACAATTGAAACAGTCTTCAGCCTTGCTACCCACTTAAAAATTACTTACCAGGCACCCTAACTTAGAAAGACTTTAAAAAATCACCATGTTTGTAGATGGGGTTGAGTTTGCTTCTTTGAGATGTTGTAAGTCCTGTTTTATAATCGCGTCTTTTAAAGGCAAGGTTTGTGTCTTTCACAATGGAAGCTGGGATTCCCAGGTAATGACACAAAAATGGTGGTCTTTGGAGAAAACATCAGTTTGGGCAAGAATTCAGAATACATGTGTTAAGGTCAGTAACAGTATGGTTTTTAATGCCAATGAACTTTGGGAGATGGAAACCCACCAGGGGGTCTGTTTGATGATGAGGGCACCAGGTACTGACACTGTAGGATTAGACTGTGATTTAGGGTACGAGATGAAATGAGGTGTCAGCTGTGGTGCTGTGACCTGCAGTTCTCATTTAGTCATATAAATGTGGTGGGGTTTTTTCTGTAAGCTCTGCCTGCAACAGAGCTTGATGGGGAGGTTCCAGGGTAACTGCTGGCAACAGATCCCTCAATATCTGGGTGGAAGAGACCTTTACTGCGTGGACCTGCACATTCAGCTGACATGGACAGGAGGAAGGTGAAAAGCACATCTTCTGCTCTAGAGCCGATTTCACAGCTGTAGAAAAGAGCTCTCGCACTAATATAGCACTTGCTTTGAAATGTCCTCTCCGTGTCTGACAAGGGGCACAGTCTGCATTTATGCATGCAGTTATTAACAACAAAGAGGAAAGGCTGGCGAGAGAGTGGCACAATGTGAGGATTAGCAACCAGGGTACAGGAAAGTGTTAAAAGGAGTATCTAAAAAGGAAAGAATTCCTTTTGAAGAAGCAGAATTGTCACTTCCCAGTGTGGAAGAATGAATGATTCGCTTGAGGATGCAAATAAGGATTCAGAATGTGGAGAAGCAAGGGACAGATAGGGCTGGTGATATTTACCTACTGTAGCACATCATTGTGCAGAAGAACCTGAACTATTTGTGAAATGTGGCATGTGAATCACAGAAAGACTTCTGAAGGTCTGGAGGATGTTCTGAACGTGAGCAAAAGCAGATTTATCCCAGGACTGATGTGTAGGAACAGCATCTGGTGAATTCCAACAGCAGCCAGTGGGCAAGTACCTGCAGGGCTGTAAGTGTCAGGCACTAATCAAAGTGGAACTGTCAACTCAAAGTCATGCCAGCTTTCTGTAGGATCCCATGCTTTAAATAATTGGAAAAATTCCTGCTGGCTTCAGTCTGAGTTCAGGAAGATTCCTGCTCACCTACACCCTCACCCCAGCCAGATCCCAGCTCCAAAACGGACACCCACCAGGCGTGGCTCTAACACAGAGGTGGCCAGGACTGAAAGCTGTTGGTGGCTGTCCCCATCCCTTGGCAGTCCCTTCACAGCCCCTCCAACACTGGGGGTCTCCACTTGCTCTAGGTTTAGGATTACTGTTAGGGGGTTAGGGTTAGGGTCAGTGTTAGGGTTTAGGGTTGGTGCTTAGGATTATGGTTTAGGCTTAGTGGTAGGGTTAGATGTTTGTTTTAGCATTAGGGTTAGGGGGTTAGGGTTAGGTTTACCATTAGGATTTAGGGTTAGGAGTTACAGTTATCGTTCGATTTAGGATTTGGGATTGGGGTTAAAATTACGAGGTTAGAGTTTGAGAGTTAGATGTAGATGGTTAGGTTTATGGTTAACATTTAGGATTAGGGGCTAGGGGTTGGGACTAGGGGTTAGGGTCATGGTTAGTGTTTAGGGTTGATGTTAAGGTTTAGGGTTAGGGTCAGGTTTAGGGATACAGTTTGGTTAGACTTTAGGGTTGGGGATTAGAATTAGGTTTTTGGTTTAGGGTTCATAGTGCTATGTTTAGGACTATGTTTACATTTTGTGGTTAGGGTTAAGTGGTTAGAGTTAGAGGATTAGGGATTTAGATTTGGGGAGTTATGTTTAGGATTACAGTTTATGGTTAGAGACCTAATGTTTACGATTAGGGTTTAAGTTTAGGGGCTAGGGTTAGTTTCAGGGGTGAAATTTAGGGTTAGGTCTAAAGTTAGCTTTAATGTTCAGGTTTTGTCTTTAGAAAAAAATCATAAAAGTTAATAATAAGAGATGTAATGGACATGGTATCTGTCATCTTTAGCAGATTATTTGACATTGTTCCACATGCTGTTTTTAGAGGGCATCAAGAGTTAGAATCTAGACAAGTTGCTGCACATGAGAACAGGTGTTTCATCTATTGCAAACGTGATTTTTTCGGTACAGTTGACCCAGGTACCACCTTGATCCCAGCTGACACACAGGATGGTTTGGTACATGTCTGAACTGTCATTAAAGATGCCTGGGTTTGAGAAGCCAGTCAGACGTGCAAGTGGTACATATCCAGGAGGAACCACTAGTATTTTGGAACAGAGGGTCATTGAGTAGACATGGGTCCTGACACAAATGAGAGAACTGTGGGTGTCATTCAGGAAATTCATGGAAAGCAGTTCATGCAGCCCAGAATAATCAAATGCACAAGTAAAAGAATAGCAAAGAAGCCTAGGAACAGATCAGAAGCTGCAAGATACAATCACTAGCAATAAAAGTCACTACCCTGATGCTGCTTGTAGGAGGAGCAGATGCCGGTCACACCAACTAACATGGGTAAGTACGCTCCAAATCATATCAGCCAGGCTGTACTCTGTTGCCCTTAGTATGTGTTAAACTACAGCATACAGATTTAAGAAAGAACTAAGAGAAAAAAAAGTAAAAATGTATACACAAGATCTTTGAGAAGCACAACAGAAACAATGAGCAGTTTGATTAAAAAAGGAAGAAAGCCAGGAGTGCCAAGAAGATAGGCAAAATGGGGATGTCATGGCGTTCTAAGGGTGGACATGGGGACCTTATGCAAAGTTTGAATGGTGAATCAGTAGTCACGAGACACAGAACAAACCCTGATCTTGTGCATCTTTCCTAGAGCTAGTAGAGATTAGACTATGTATCTATCATAGAGCTGTGCTCTAGGACGCAAATAAATAAAAAAATAAGAACCCCAACAATTAAGTGACTTAGTAATCACCCTGGTCATCCCAGCTGAGTTCACAGTTTTCTGACCTGAGCTGATACTGCAAGGAAGCCTTGTTTTTGTTTCATGCAGGAGTTGCAGAGTTGATGGGCTGTGAGATGCTGGGACTTGAGGCTGATGACGTATCTCTATCCACTCACTAGATTTCAAGCAGAAAGAATGGAGCTGACAGAGCAGAAGACTCTGGGTGCTGTAATTCATTGCAGCATTTAAACTGAGTGGCAGGGTCTCTGATGATGCAGCAGAGGCGATTGCTAGGAATGCAGCTCTAGCAGCTGCAGTGCAGAGAGGAGAAGCCTGGTCAGAAGAACAGGCTGTGCAAATCTGGTTACTATGTAAAACACCGAGAGATTATAAGCATTGCCATTCATATAATATAGCTTAGTTGCCAAGGATGCAGTGGCAAAGCCCAAACCCCTGTGACTGTCCACCGTACTCTAGGCATCTACGCCCAGCATTTCTGCGAAGGTTTCTTAGAATTAAGAACTCTAAAAGTGTTCTTGCTGCAAGGTTTTTCCAAGAAAACCTTTTTGTTCTGCTCTGAGCAAGCAAAAAGTAACAAAATCCAGCTTCCCAGGCTAAAGGTGAGGGGACTGGCCACAGAGCCCTTCCCACAAAGAAATGAGTGGAGCCCGCTCACATTGAGGGAAAGATTCATGGCAATCTTTGGAGGCTTTTGAAGAAAGTGCTGTTCTCCTGTCCACAGAACAACTGCAGATTGTTCACAGAGACTGTCTTGTCTTATGAACAGGGAGTATTGTAAAAATAAGTCATTTAAAGTGTAGAGTGAATTTAGTACAGAAGCAGAAATTGGAGCGAGTAGGGACAGATAGAAAAGCAAGGAACAAAATGCCCACTCAGCACATGGGAACAAGGAAGAAGGTCCACTGAAACGAGGGATCTCTCTCAAGATGAGGCACTCCCAGCGACAACAGCTTCCAGCACCCATTGGCCTTTTTCTCACTCCCCAGTGAATGCCTCAGCCTAGAACCTAGCAAGGTCTGGGGCATGTGAGCCTCACCCTCATCTCTCTCTCACTGCAGCAAGTCTCCTCAGCCCCAGATGTGGGGGATGTAGCCAGTCACTGACCAGGCTCTTCAGAGGCGTGTAGGAAAGGCAGTTCTTGATCCAGTGCTTTCAATCTCAGGACTCCTTCCTCCAAGTCGATGCAACACTACAAAAGGGGAGAGCCAGTTACTTGCTGGACATTTCAGATAGCACATCTCATGATGGCTGTCACTAGGGAAAACTTGTATAACCATCAAACAACCCCCTTTGGGTTTGTAGACACCTTACAGTTCCCCTCCCTGTCCCCCATGCTGCTTCCTTGCTCCTATTTCCTTCAATGCATTCCTCTCCAAATCCTTCACAGGGCCATCCCCTCTCTTCTTCCCATGACTCTCTGAGGTGATGTCCTTACATCACTCAGCCATTCAGCCCAATGCTTTTCCTGCCTTACGAACCTGATGTAGGGCCACAGATATTTAACAGGCAGGAGCAAGCTTGCCACAGCCATGTTCTGAGCCACCCAGGAGTCAGGCTCAGCAGAGCACTAACCTTGAGCCAAGCTGACAAAAGGAGAGGACACTTTCCACTCTTGTCCAGCTAGTGCTTCAAAAGGCAACAGAGACATAACTTGTGACACAGTGTGCTGTGCCTTGTCTTTTCTTGTCTCCTCTTCAGTTTCCTCTTCCTGTTTGCAATTTGAATGTTCAGGAATACAGAGAATGGGAGATGTGATAGTATCCTATTGAGTGATTCCTTTCTTAAAACCTTTAAGAAGGACTGAAAAGGGATCGGTGACTCAGAGCATACTGCAGCCAGCCAGGCAGCTGTGCAACAAGCATTGCAAGTGACACCGTGAAGACCAGGACATAAGTATTTCTGATGCTTACAGCAACCAAATCTTGGAGAACTTCTTAAGAGGAGCCCTGCAAAAAGCAGGAAGCTATTCCTTACCTTGAGAGACAACAGAGTCTGGAGACCAATGCAAAACTCCAGCATTTCATCATCTGAGGAGAGAGAAGAGACTGATCAGGCTTAAGACTATATATACTACCCCTCTAAAGAAAGTCTCTCTCCTGTAAGAGAATGTGGAATATAAGAGGATCTGGTTCATCAGGTTATACAGTTATGGTCTATTCAGTATAAAGTAAATAACAAATGACAAGGAAAGTGATGAATTAAACACACAAACATTAACAAGCAGGTGGTAACAGTTACAGTAACAAAGCCCAGCACTCTTCTGCCACTGACTGATGAGCCATTAAAAGAGCTGCTTAGACTCAGCCCTAAAGAGGGTCAATATGAATTCTGTAGCTGATAAGAGAAGGGAACCATCGTTATCATGAGTATTATGAGATATTTGAGGGAGTTAGTGGGATAGTTTGAAACTTACTATGAGATATCAGAAGGGGCTTGTGTGATCATGTAAAACTTACTATGGGCTGTGTAGGGGAAGGGCCAAAGGCAGGAGAAGGCAAGCAGCAGGGTGGATCAGGGAAGAACAAGCATGGAAAAATGGAGAAGAGAGGGGATAAGGGGGGCAGTCACATGCAAGTAGGTGGTTGGTCAGTTCACTTGTCTGACCTAATCCTGTGCCTGATGGCCACAATCTATCTGATCTTCTTAAATAATTTTATTGAGTAATTTTTTTTCTGTGTAGCCTCTCTGTCCTACATGTGACTGCTGCAAGTCTTAAGTGCCAGCAAGTGTACAAGATGCCACGGGTTAAAGGGCAAATAGCTCTAGATGTCAGCAACTAGAGGTACTGGCATGCAAGATAAGTGCCAGTACCTGAAGAGACCACAGGCCATAGGGCTCACAGGTCTGTGTCAGCAGCTGGAGATGGGGATGTAGCTCACAGGTGCCAGCAACTAGAGAGACCAGTGTGCAGGAGAAGTCTGGGTGCCAGTGACTGGGGAAGGGAGCACAGGCTATAGGGCTTATATACCTGGGTGTCAACAGCTGGGGGTATTGCAGTGTGTGCTGCAAGGTCTAAGCTCCAGTAACTGGAGAAGGACTATGGGTCACAGAGCTTGTAGGTCTAGGTACCAGCAACTGGAGAGATCAGCATGCAAGAGAGCCAGTGAGTAGGAGGAAATCTGCATCTGGAAAGACTCAAGGTCTGGGTCATTGGCAAGGTAAGGGGCCCAGGGTCCAGACATGGATGTAAGACAGACCTAGAAGCTGTGGTGTTATCTGAAAACTCTGTGAATATGAGTGTGCTTGTTGATCTAGAGACTGAGGATGTGTGAGTTTCTGCTAGTGAATGTCAATCCTGGTCAGCCAGAGAGGAGGACCAGGACTGGGCTATCTGTGCTGGTGTTTATGTGAATACTGGTAAGGGCACTGCTCTATGTGTGGTTATTTCTGTGGTTGGTCTGGTCTGCATCTTCTATGTGCCTGTCTGGAATATATGTTCAGCCTTGCTACCATCCAAATCTGGCACTAAGAACATGGACTGGGCAAGAGCAACCTCGTGGGTCTTAGCCATCCATGTGGACTTCAGAGGCAGGGAAGGTCCTGGCATCTGCAGGATTCAGCAGCCACCAGTAACAACATTAACACTTCCCATGTGTCCTGGATCCCTGCTTGCCCTGTAACCAGTGGCTGTATTTTATAATTTACTTATAACCACATAAGCAAGAGCACTGTGTGCACAGGGATATGTAAGGCACAGTTGTAGCAATTCTGCTTCTTCCAGGCAGCCATTTCCACATCCCAGCAAAATGGATAGGTGCTACTGGGCTAAATTCTTCTGTGTGGGTACTGATACAGACTCCCTATGAAGGGCAAGAACAAGTAGAGGGGAAACCAGGGAGGTGTGAGCTGGTGCTTGGAAGAGGAGGAAGCTCTTTTTAGATGACTAGGAAAGTGGGAAGAATGGACATGAAAAGGGGGAGCAAGGGAGCCCTTGGAAGATGAATAATACTCATCAAAGATGAGGAGACAGATAAAGGCAAGACAGTAAAGCTGGAAGACTAATAGGGAGAAAGAACAGCAGACAAAAGATGACTAAGTTGTTTTCAGCATATGCACAGCTTGATGTAAAAGCAGGACATGCAGCCTTTCTGCTGTTTTCTGAGCGTGCTCCAGTGCCTGCTGACTTGACCTTGTCTCCCATGGCTCCTTCCTTCAGAGAGTCCTGTTTCAGGACACTGAGGGAGACTCGGTGCTCTGAGTCTACCGGGTTCTTCCAGGGTGCTCCCTGCAGCAGAGGCAGATGAGTACACAGAGGAACACTCTGGGGAATAAGCTGTGCTCTCTATCAGTTTCTCTGGTGGCTTCCATCCAGGCAAAAACACAAGTGCCCATTCAATAGGAGAACATAGAGCACCAGAGGACTAATCAAGCAGTCTGAATAATTTTGAGAAAGGTCTGTTTTAGAGGGAAATGAGAATTATTCACATCCTGTATTAAGACCACAAAGCACCTAATTTCTGCCCGGTTTCAATGTCTTCTGTCTTCTCTGTACTCTTCCTATGCCCTTTACCTTTGGTATTCACTGTGCACAACGATCTTGGCCAGCAGTGAAGGTGACTGCATTACCAACCTCTGACTGAGCTACGCTTTTCCCAGAGATCCTTTTAAATGCCCTTGGCAGGGCAAGAGGGACACAGGAAAACTGAAGGAGAGGAGGGTCTGGCACTCTCACCTACAACCAGTGCTGAACACAGCACTGTCTCCTGGCCAAATTGCAACTCCATATGTTCTACTCGGCCAACAACGCTCGGGATAGGAAGAGAGAGGTCTCCACAGTCCATGGCAGACACTTCTTCCAGCCTGTGGGACACAAGAGCTGTTATTGCCTCAAGTGGAGGAAGAGGAGGAAAAACAGGACTTCTCACTGATGGCAGTACTTCTTGGTCTCATTGGGAACAGACCCACGAGAGAAGGAATCTCTTCTATACAACATATCTGGAGGCAGATTCCACAAGGAAAACCATAAGGTGTTGTCCATTTGGGTTCCTCACCACTGAGGATAAACATCAGCTGGGCAGCTTTGCCCTGTAGTACACACACAGACAGAATGACACAGCTCTGCCTCCTACTTTGGGGTCAATCTCAACACAACTTTGCCAGTGCTCCTGGTGCCTTGCCCTGCAGCCCACCCTCTGCATCTTCTCCTGAACAGCCATGTGCACATGCAAAGCTGCTAGTAATTGTAACTGGGGCTGAGAACCAAGGGTGCCTAGGTTCTTGCCATAGGTTTTCTTTTAGCCAGCCCTCCTTTTCTACTGTGCATGGACTTACCCCAACTGGTTCAAACAGCTCTTAGAGATGAGGTTTGGTAGACACCCAGTGTTAACAGTCGCTTTCAATATCTGACCTTGGCACTAGAAAAAACAACAACAGAGAATTACTGTGGGCTCAAAATTGGCATACCCACTCTTCCAACAGTGTGACAATCCCCTAGACCTTCCTTAGCAACACAGCCAGAAACATAATGTTTTAGGCAGTAGTCAGAAGGCAGGAGACTCATCCAAGACAATGGTGGTCTCCCCAGTGCTCTGCAAAACTCTGCCAAAAGCTTCTTTTTGAATTTGTCTTCTTTAACTTGTATTTGATTGCCCAGACACTTATCTGTTTTTATTGACTTTAACTTAGCAGTATTCCAGTCAAGAGACATATAATTAGTGAATTTGTTCAGAAAACCCTCATGGACTTTATTAGTGGAGCAAGAATTGATATGACAAAAGCCTCTAAAGGAATAAAATCATGTGCTACAGCCTTTGTAGGTTTCCCCTCTCCATTTCTTCTGGTGTCACAGGGGACAATGTTCCAGGACTAGATGTCTGTTCTCAGTTGAACATCTTCCAGAGGAAGAAGTCTGTGGGAGATGCAGGAGCACCCAGGACAGGCTTCCCTGAGAAAAGCTTGAATTCAAGGCGGTTTCCAAGAGAACAGACACATCTAAGTGACTCCTGAATCCAAGAAACAACCTAATCAAGAGGTGTCTACTTTGTGTAGGCGTTACATAAAGTTGCTAGACAGCTCTTTAGGGGATTTGACAGGAACACTACATCTACAATATTCACAGCTGGTGTCATCTAGCAAAGGGAGTGACTGGATGCCCTGCACCCAAGTCACCTTTGCATGATCTTACTGGAATAATCCCCTAGTGCCTTGTCCACTTCATCTCTTCACCCCTTTGCACTTGAAAGGGGACAGGAGATGTGGTTGCCATCTGTTTTCTATCCCCTCCACACAGAGGTCCTTAATGGCAGGCCACAGGTGCTGAAGTAACAGCAGGTCTCATATATGGCAGAGGCCTGAAAAAATAGGTCGTCAAGGACAGCAATACGAGTTATGTTTAGGGAAAAAAAATGTGGAACAGGACTTAGTAAAGGAACTGGAAAAGATTGAGTAACTGCCATCTACAAAACATGGCTTGCACCTACCTATAGTGCCTAACCAGACCCATTATTGACAGCCTAGTTCTTCAGGGCTCTGTTGTGTACCAATGGCCCCTCAAAAAAAAACCACCACAAAGTTTCTGTCTTGGAAGGCTCATTTTCCTCCTGCTATCATTTGTATTTTTCCTGTGATTCCTCCTCTTCCATCCACTATGGCACTCAATGCCATGAACCACTCAGAAGCAGCAACAGACCTCCCACAGCTCCTCTACCGTTATGCTTATTCTTGACAAGCTTAAATGCTTTGAACACCTTAAGCAGATCAGCATGACCAGCAGGGACTAAGTGCAGCAGTAGGGTCAAGGAAAATGTCTCAATTTCCTGATTCCTTAACTAAATCTGTTTATGAATATTACATGGGTTAGTCATCACAGAGAGCTACATCCAAGATTTCATTGTCAAAAATGTGCTATTTATGAGTTATTGTAAATAGAAAGGATAAAACACCTTCTGTGAGAAATACTGGAATGCTGCATACAGACACAACACCAACAGTAGCTTGAGTGCTAATTGCACTCAGGGCAACCTCAGAGAGAACATGCTGGAAACTTCAAGTTTGTTTTGTCTTGGAGCTCTTCTTCTGGTCTAAACTGGATCTGCAGTACATCAGTGTAGAGAATTCCATCATCCTGAACATTTAGATATGTCATGTTCCTAGAATGGCCACTTAGTTGAGAAATTTTCAAGAACTAGAGCTAGAGATCTCAACCCATAATATATAGCTTTACAGAGTTCACCAAGAATCATGTAAGACTCATATCTGTATATATGATGTATATTTAAAGAAGATCAGTGGGTTTAGAAGAAGGAGGATTCATCATGTGTGGCCTCATCTAGAAAAAAGGAGACCAATGCTCAAATAATACCTACACAGAAAATATGCACAGATGCATATTTTCAACAGCTCTTGATTGGATTACTACACTTTTTCTTCTTTAATGTAAAAAGCATGTCTTATTCATAAAGAATTACGTGCATTTAGTTAACAGTCCCATGTGACTGCAAGCACTTATGACTTCTTACAACACCCAAGTGAGCCATATAATGCTAAATACTGTAGGAAAGCCAAATCCAAGACAGATCTTAGAAAATTCTGGCTGCCAGCACTGTGCCTTATTATTGTTGTTGTTATTATAATTATAATTATAATTGTTGTTGTTGTTGTTGTTGTTGTTGTTGTTGTTGTTGTTGTTATTATTATTATTATTATTATTATTATTATTATTATTTAATGTGCTTCTCACAGTCTCAGCCATACTGGCATCTACATTTAATTCAAGGCTGCTCTTTGGCACATGGTATGGAAATTGTCACAAAACTACAAAATCACAGATTGGGAGAACACGAAACAACTGACCTGGTACCAGCTGTAAGGCTCATGAAACAGTCAGATCAGAGAGAAACCAGCCCCTCTCCACAGATCTTTGCACATTCATACAGGAATATCCCCCCAGCTCCTTCACAAACGACAGTCTCATTTCACTGCAGAGCAGCTTGAACTGCCGTCCCATGGTGATACAGAGCACACATGACAGAGCTGAGACCCAGCTGAGCTGCTGCCTGTTCCCAGAATGTGCACCCATTCCCTCATCCTTCATTCACATATGTCTCCTGCCTTTAGGCACAGATCTGCTTTAAGCAGGCAGGGGAGTAAGCTAGAGCCTCACAGAAGGGGAATGGCTGCAAAGCACTTTATTTTAAAGCTCCTGATCTTGGCAATATTTCTGTTTGTTCAAGAAAGAACATTGGTGTCATGGCTCCAGGTATGTCAGGTTTAAACATTGAGAACTAGGAGTAGTAGTAGTCTACATTCAGACTAGTAGTAGTCTATCACATATTCTGTGATAGAGATCTCCCGGGCCAACTGAAGAGGTCCCACCTTACCTCATGAAACAGCCATTTGTGGCCAAAGCTGGTGTTACAAAACGCAGGCTTCTAGAGAGAAAACAGCCTGGAAATTGACTGGAGCCAGGGGGCAGTCCCTTATCCCTGCACCTGGCAAGGAGGTTGGACTGGATAATCTTTAAGGTCCCTTCCAACCCAAACCATTCTGCGATTCTATGACAAAATGCCTCCTCTTCTGCTTTTAGAGCTCTGCAATATCTGTGCTGTCTGGTCCTCGCTGACACATCAGCCCAGTCTTGAAGGATTGTGGCCAGACTAAGCAGAGAGGCAAGATAAAGCACAAAGTGTTGATACATGCTCAGTATCTGCCTTGGTCCAGCATACCACAAATGCAATGCAGATTAGGTAAGGAATACACAGGCAGCTGATGAGCTCTGAAAGCCTTCTTGGACTAAGACGACTTTTTGTCACTCTCATCTCTGCCCCAGAATTTTCATTTCTCTTACTACCAACCACTTTAAGTCTTTATCTAAAGGTCAGTTATGGGGATTTCCAAGAAAGAGAAAGAGGGAATCATTAAGGATCACCATTTATAATGAGCTTTGTTTTCTGAAATAATGTCAGTTCTAAAGTCAAGAAGCTGCTTTAACCAACCAAGGTTGATTAACCCCCGGTTGCTTCGGCACAGAGAAGCAGCAGCCTTGGACAGCAGTGGAATCTTTCAGCATTCATTTCCAAGTCAAGGAAAGACAAGCCCCACCACAAAAAATAACAACTTGATTTTATGATGCAGATGCCAGTCACGACAAGTTTTGCAAAGTGCTTTGCAAAAGCTGCCACAAAATGGGGCAATTCTGCTCAAGTATCATGTGAGCAACCCACCTAAGTACATAGGAAAGTGAGTGACTCTGCAACCCAACTATTATAGACTGGGTCTGTGTGTGATCTCTGTGCCTTCGGCACAGGGTAACTACAACCTGTTAAAGTGAAAACATTTATTGCCTGAATCTCCCTGTAGCAGTGAAGTCTGCATACAGCCAGCTTTATTTCCTAGCCAAGTTCAGTTGCTAGCCAGGTGATTCGTCTGTTGCCACTTCGAAATTTTCAGCACACCAGCCTGGGTGTAAATGGAAGATTCATGCTGGTGGATGATCTTTTCTCGGGAGCTGCTGTCAGAGGGAAGAGACTTCACTGGCGTCGTGTTCTACTTCTGATAAAAACTACGCCATAGTCTAGCAGTTCTCCAACAGGTTCCAGCTCACCTCTCTGATTAAAATCAGCTGGCAGCCTACATGCTTATATTTCCTGCTATAGATCTGTTACTGACAGGTGAGGCTTTTTGAAGTTCACAAATGTGAACATGAAAAACTGCAATACTAAAAAGAAGGGGAGAACAGCTTCCCTTCCTTCAATGTAAGAAGATTAAGTGTGGCAAACAGCGACTGGCTCTTAAGAAAGGCAGAAAAAGAGAGAAATGCCTGTGCAGAAGGTGCTGAGTTCAGAGAGAGTTAAGTGCAGCGTTAGACCTATTTCCCTGACTGTGATGTTCATATCACTTTCCTCCATGAAGAAAAATACAATGTGTGTGACAGCTGGGACACGGTCCATTAGAACCACAAAAGGGGAACAGTAATGAACTCTGAGCTACTGCCCCTGGGGTATGATACCTATGCATGCCTGCCCTTGTTTGCTGTACATGCCTGGCAGAAAACCACCCTTTATCATCGGGTTTCCTCTTACAGCACAATATAGAGTGGTGATTAGAGAAAAAGAAACACCTTCATTTGCTAAAAAAAAAAAAAAGACTCCAGCTATTTGGAGAAATTACACTTAAAGCCATTCATGCTACTAGTCTGTTTTCCCAAGTATGGTTATGTAAACCTAGCTACATCAGAGTCTAAAATCCAGGGTAAGCAATGCCTAGCTGCAGCAGTAAATGCTGGAAAACAAACCAGAGAGTGGCTGTGTGTGGTGCTGAGATGCTTGATCTGAACATTTCAGAAACTTGCTACCAGGCTATGGTCATATGGTAATTATTTGTGGTGACTGAATTTTCAAAAGTATACGTGTTTTTTCAGGAAGTGTAGACTTTACAGACTAACATGTGAGACGTTCTTTAAGACAGGTAACTGAAATAAGCACGGCTTTAAAATGTATTTTGTCTACCAGGTCTTTATCTTGGTGAATCTCATATCTGTGTCTTACTGAACAGGTCTAACAATGCAGCCCTCTTTCATGGAGCACAGCTTTTGGATGTGCTTTCTTACCTACAGGGGCCATGGAGGAGGGTGTTCTGCTCAGCAGGAGGATATAAGCAGAAGAGGGAGCTAAAAATACTGCTTCCATCAAAAAATGCAAGAGCACAGAGCACAGTTAGATACTTCCTTAGGAGGTCCTTTGACACCTGAGAGAATCTGACCAGACTGGATCCAAAAGCTTAAATCGGCTAGGAACACCTGTCTTAAAGTGCTAAGGAGACATTCTTTGCTTCTGTATACAGTTAGAAAATGCCTCATATCATTGGAAAGTTGGCCTCCAAAGGAAAGAGATGTGATTAAAGTATTTGATCTTCAAATATAGACAACTGGAATGCATATGGCAGAAAGGCTTTCCTCTGTTAGAAGGACTAGTTCCAAACTCTAGGAGAGGCCATGCAGGAAAGCTGCTCTCTCTGGCTGCAGCTGGCTTTGTAATTAATAACTTAGCACAGTCCTTCAGAGTTGGACAGCTGCAGCTCACTGAGCATTTGCCATCACTGTGAAATCAGCAGCACGGTGTTGTTGCCTTACCTGGCACTGTATTAGCAGGGCTGAAGTCTCTTTTCTCCTGTCCTCTCCCTTTTCCATCTTTTCATCCTGGGCTTTTGCCAGCGGAGATTGAACCCGTGCAGACTGAACCCTGGTCTCGCCCCGCAGCTTGTTCAGATTGCCTTCCACGAGGCGCCGCTGGACCACGCTATGTGGCTGCTGTCCCCATCACAAAGAAAGAGAAATCCCAGCTAAGTGTGGAGCTGAGGACAAGGACATTTGCTAGCCCAAGACACCAAATTGCAAATGCTCGACCCAACTGATCATCCTGATGAAAGACTGGCTTATCCCAAAATACTTTCTTTAAATCCAAGATTTTTTCTGTAGCCACTAAGGTGATGTTAAAGTGCTGGGACACCTGTTACAGGCAGGTCTCTGGGATGCAATTATTGGAGGAGAAGAACATGCCCGATGCATGCTTTCCCAACACTTATCTGTTCCTTCAGTTAAACATGCACTTGGCAGTCACCTACCTGTTCAGGTCCTGCAATACACTACCTGATTGGTGTGTGCTGACATCCAACCAGGCACACTCACGCCTTCTAATGTGGGAGGGGATGGGGGATGCAGCACGTGTGTGATGTATGTGTAGGTAAGAAGGCAGGACTCCAGGAATTCTAGGTGTACAAGCAATTATTTGTAGTCAACTGGGAAGCTTCCTCTGCATGGGAAACTAAAACTAACTTCTAATGTTCTTTGGAGTCTGTCTTTGCTCCCCACTATCAGATGTGATACTATTTTGTCTCCCTTCTTAGCTAGGAAAGCATCTATGAAGCCCTATGTTGTTCACAGCTAGAAGGGAGCACCATCAGCCAAATCAACAGCTGAAGGGACTTTGTTCCTATCATCTCACGTATCTCATTCATATCTCATGTATCTCATATTCCTCGCTTATTTCTATCTACTTTCTTCTGGGTAGAAGAAAGGGAGGTGCACCAAAAGGGAAGAAAAATTGTGAAAAACTTTGTGTCCCAACATTGCATACACACACAAGGAAGTGTTGCTTTGGAAAAAAAGCACCCTTTGTCATCAACTTGATGCTCTTGTTTTTGCCCAAGTGCCTCCTCTCCCTGCACAGCTACTGAACCAACAGTGGGCAGCATCAGCACCAGGCCTGTTGGAGGTAGCTTTGTCCTTTCTCCATGTACCCGAGTGGACCCCATGGCCCTTCTCCAGGAGAGCTGCTGCTCAGAGCTGACAGTAGCATTCTCAGTAACAACTGCCTGTGTGAAGAAAGGCAATTAATCTAAAGGGGCTAATGTGCTACAGCATAAACCGTTGCTTTTATCTTTCTCAAAAAATATTTGAAAAAAGCAGCTTCCAGATGGTGCAACAGTTGGACATAGGATCTTATCAATGTGCAGGCCAAACCTGCCAATGAGCTGAGCTGTATTAACCCTACAGGGTGCATGTGCTTCAGACTAGCTTTATGCTTGGTCAGAGGGCTGAGGCCAGGGAATTGTGTAAATCACAACTCGAAACACACCAACTTGTCAGTTTTGCCCAATGGAGAGTTGTTACTGTCTTTTTGGGTGCACTCAGCATTGCTCTTTGCAAGGTGCCGAGTCCCTTGTGCCTCTGCTTCCCTGTCACTCAAGGG
Organism: Mesitornis unicolor; assembly: GCF_000695765.1. Classification (NCBI taxonomy): domain Eukaryota; kingdom Metazoa; phylum Chordata; class Aves; order Mesitornithiformes; family Mesitornithidae; genus Mesitornis; species Mesitornis unicolor. The sequence goes on from NW_010159697.1 coordinate 29,419, forward strand.
GCGAGAGTCAGAAAGATGTGAGAGACACCGCAGTAGCTGAAAAAGTGAGGTAAAAATATCTTTCTTCTCCTGGCCTTTCCCAACCTATTCTGCAGGCTCACAGCACAGCTGGCCACTGTACTTCAGCCCCTAAATACTCTGAGCACAGTGCCAGTTTGGCTGCCAGCTAACATCTGGGCCATGGGAAAAGGGCAGGGAACCGACAGCAGGTCTCCAAATTCCCATCCTCCCTCTTGTCTCCTTGCACAATCTGGCATGCAAAAGGCCTTTCCCTTCCCTCCCCGCAACCTTTCCCACAGAAAGAGCAGGCCCTTTGCGGCTGCCACCTCTGTTCCCTTCTTGTCACTCAGGCTGGAAGGAGGCCAAGTGCTGATGGGGAGTGGCTGAGCTTTGGGACTGTGGAGGCATCTGATTCAAGTGCAGACTTCTGGGGTCCTCCCTGTCTTCTGTCCCATTATTGAGATGGAGAAGTGGAGATCACTGTCTCTCTTGGGCAGGTAAAGAGCAATGAGATGAAGAAGATGGTCAGGGAGGACCTGGAGGGAGCTGTGGCCAGCAGCTGGAAGGGAGGCCCCCTCAGGGCTCTTAGAGGGGTCAGACCAGGTTCCCAATGCAACTCATCATGTTCAGGCTCTCCAGTGTGAAATTTCATGGCCTCGCTATGATTAATGAAGTGGCATGAGCTGGGGATCTTGATTTTTGGGAGGGGAGAAGCCAGACCTTCAGACCTTCTTGGTACTTTCAGAATATTTCAGCTCATGCTGCTACTTTTTTATCATTAGAAAAAAATAGAAATGTCATGTTTGTAGTTGTTATTAAGATGGAAATGTGAGGTCTCCACAGATATGTACTCGTTGGAGATGTGATGGGCCCGTCAAATCCTAGACACTGCTGGATGCATTGCATAAGCAATGTACACACAGAACACACAGAAGAAACTAGCAAAAAAGTAACAGCCTGATTTTCATTGTATAAGAAAACATGTAGGTTTTTTTAATGACATGGGGCCTTGCTCTAATTTTAGGATATGTGGGACTGTTACAGCTGGAGCCTCTGGCACTGTCAATGGAGGCATGTTCTGGGGAATTATTTAAACTCTTCTCCCAGTGTAAGTGCTATAAGACTCTGGGGTGTTTTGCACTGTCTCCAAGATCAACCTCTCCAGCACTTCTTGCTGCTGCTTTGTTTTCAGCCCTGCATTCCTGTCCTCCAGTAGGGAGCCAGATCGATTTAGGAAACATCGATGAAGTTTTGCACGGGGCTGGAGGAGTGCCTGAAAGGATATTTTGAACTCTCAATCTGCAGCCCCCAAAACATCACAGCAATATCACAGTGGCCCATCAAGTTGCAGGGACTGCTGAATTGCACTTGGAAATCTAAGGCCTGGTTCTTCTCTTGCTCCAAGATAAACCAGAAATGGAGGTACCGCAGCTATCTCATTGACTTCAAGTATAGGACTAAGCGTGCAAACTTTGCACAGGTGCCACAATTTATTTTGTGCCTTCTAAAACCAGTGGAAAATTTCCACGGCAGGAAAGATGTTACGCTTTATTCACTGCTCCCTAGCTCCATGGTAAAAGTGTTTCAGCCATTCTGTTATGGACCAAACATGAACTGTGCCGTGGTTTTCAGTGACTGAATGCAGTCTGCCTGCAAGGAAGTCTGCCTAGGATCGTTAATTTGACCAGAAGAGCTGCAAGCGATTTGGACAAGGCATGTCTCGCTAGAGCAAGCATCTGGGGCTTCAGAGTGCCAGTCTCTGGAGCGCAAGACTGCTGCCCGTACCACGCAGGGCTTTCACAGAGACCTCTAACTGGCACCGCAGTTGTCATTTTGGGGCATGGTGTGACAGGAGTCAATTCCAAAGCAAATTTCTCTCTGCCCTTGTGGCTGGGCTCAGCAGACAGGCACTAAAAGACTCAGAAGTGGCTCCTCCCTGTTCCCTGCCTAAAGCGTTACAGGGAAGAGCTCAGGGGTATGTCTGGCTATCCCTCCTGAGGAGAAGGTTGAGCTGCAGTGCTGCAGGGCATGAAGGGCCAGTGCCAGCCCACCTGTGCTGCCAGCCTGAACGGGGCTCTCCAGGCTCTGGTGTGGCCTCCTTCCCCATGGGAAGGAGAGGCCCTGTCCCTCCTAACAGGACAATTATGTGATTCCTCTCTTGTACATCAGATAGCAACTGTGTTCAGGGTCAGAGGGACACTCCCAAACCAGGCCCTGCTGACAGCAGTGTGTGCAGCTGCAAGGACCTGGCGGATCATGAGGCAACAGCTCAGGGTGACTTTGAGGAGCCACCCTTGACCCTGCTGGGCTGGGGACCCTCAGCAGCTGCCAAGGCAGCAGTGGGGGGTGGTAGGAACAGGACAGGAGCATGGCACTGGTCCCTCATCTGCGTGTGGGGCCTGCCGTGGGAGCTGGAGGAGATACACATGCATGAGCATCTGAGGATACAGAGGGGAGCACAGGCTGCAGGGAAAGGCAAGGCCTTTTAGGGGACCCACTGGGGCAGCTGGAATAAGTGGTCATGGCCCTCATCACTGGACAGACCCAGGCCCTCTTTTGGGAAAGTGGCTTAGACCTCCACATCCTTGAGCAGTTAAACCCCACAGCGGGGAGGAAAAGTTAGACAGCAAAACTGTCAGCACAAGGAGGAGATGTGTGCAGTGAAGCCAGCAAGAGATCTCATGGGAAAGTGCTTCCAGCCCTGGGGAAATCCCTCCAGACCACAGACTGCCCAGGCTCATGGAACAGATCCCCTCCCTAATGCTTCCTGCTCCACAGAGAGCTGCCTACAGGCCTCACTCCCATGCCTCCACCCCAAAGGTGTTATCCATGGGTGCTGGCCACTGTGGCTGCCTGCATGCCTCGCTAGCAGTTCTGCCCTGTGTTTGCCCCTCTGGAAATCCAAAGAGTGGGGGTAAAGAGAATAATCCAAAAAGGTGACAAGGTCAAACATGAACCTCTTGGAGTTTCATGAACTGTGCTTCTCTCCCTGCTGAGTCTGGGAAGAAGTCTGCTTTTGAGCTGGATCATGCAGGAATACATGGGGGCTTTCAGAGACATCCCACACGGAAATATACATGTCAGATGAACATACTTATATATCAGGTGAGTGGAAGGTTTGATCCTGAGGAGTCCCTCCAGTCCATGTCTACCCACCTCTGTGAGGAATTTGGTCCCTAGGGGGATGCATGGGAAGATGGATGCAATAAATGGGCAATTCATTCTTGCCCCTCACCCTGACCTGCTCCTAGATGATGTTGAAGGAAAGTTTCATCTTTGCTGAACCCATGACCCCTTCACAAAGCCTGGCAGCAGTTCCCAACTGGGATGAAAGCTATTAGGAGGACTCCCCTCCCAAATGGGGTCCCACTGGACTCACCAGATCCTTGGAGGTGCCAAGCCTTGTCATGCCATCCAGGGGCAGCAGGTCAGCAGAGTCCTTGTGCACAAATTGGGTGGCCTGTTTGAGGCGTCTCTTCTGCTGCAGAATAGCTTTGTTCCTCAGCTCCACCTCACACTCCTGTCGCTCCAGGTCAGGAGTACCCTCACTCTGCTTTTCCTCTTGGTCTCCTTGCCCCACTGGCAAAGGGCAGCTCTTCCTTGTGCTCATGGTGAAGATTCAGACTGAACAGGTCCTTCTTGGTATGCTGGGGTGCTCCCTGTGCTTGTCTCCTGGTGTTTGCCCTCCTGAGGCTGACTCAGTCTGAGCTCCTTTCCGTTTCCCTTCTTCACAGCTCTCCCTCTCTCCCTTTCTCTACCTTTCTCTCTGTCCTCCTAGTTATAACTCACTCATCTCTGAAGTGTCTCCATCTCTTTTTCTCCCCCTGTCCTCTCCACTTCCCCGGTGTCCCTCTGCTCCCCACCTCTTCCTCTCCCTCTCTTCTCCTGCCCTGGCTGCAGCTCTGCCTCCTCCAGACGGTGGGTCCCTGTCATACCAGAAAAAACCCCACGTCAGAGATGAATTTCCATAAATTAGAGCAGAGCCGGCAAGATGCTCCAGCTGGAAAAATCCAGCAGCTGAAGGATGGCCCCGCTGTTGGGGGCTGGACTTACCTCCCTCTGGCTGTGCGTGCGCAGTGTGTACACTGCCTGTCCCCCCCGGTATGCCGAAGTGACAGTAAATCTCTCAGTGGTAGGCTGTGCCGCTCAGTGTCCCTGCTCGGAGGGCTCTGATGCATCTCAGTGAATCTGTAAATACTGGCAACGACATGGTTCAGCCGAGGAGATGATGCAGTGCCGTGGTAACTGGGCGGGAGCATCCATCTCAAGGCTCCCAGCAGGCATGCCCAGTCTCATTTCTGCAGCCAGTGTCGTGCTTTTGGAATAGGCTGCACTGAAGGATTTTACTGTGCAGCTTCAACGAAAATACTGAAGGCCTGGTTTGTGCTTCTGGCCAGGGCAAATGTATCGGTCCTGACTCTGTCCTCATTTTCGCCCCTCTCCATCTAGCACCAAAGTTGCAGAAGCTGAAAATCCCTGGCTTGTCAATACCTGTGGACTTGACTCCCTGTTTACACTGAGATATGCTGACATAGCTGCAGTGTGGGATGTCTGGACTGGGGCAGACATACCTCCTCTCAAGGGAGAGAGGATATGGCAGAGCCTGCTTTTTCAGCTTTCTGTCTCCACATCATCCTGCTTGAAACAGCGGGTTTCAACTTGAACTGAAGATGCTTTATTTTGATCCCTTTTCACTGGTGAATGCACTGCCCCATTAAGCACCAGTCCTGGCATCCTGTATAGAGGAAGGAAGTGAGTTTTATTCAGCTTCAAAGTTAAGGACAACGTTACCTTTCTGTGAAAGTCAGCTGGGGGTGAAGCAGCTTTCTTGTTCAATGCAGAAAGAGTAGCAGCAACAGACTATGAAAGTTACAGCAAAAGGAAGCTTTCTGTTTAGCCCTTTCTTTTTTTTCCAGCTTAGTAGTAGTATGTGACATTCTGACATGCCTGATACCAATTATTTCTATGTTCTAGGTTGTATGTAAAAGTGTAACATTGAGTTTGCAACGTTAGGAAGTAAATCCAATGGTCCATGTGCAAAGATGAGTCCAGTCAGCCACTTTGAGACCTCATTGTTGTTGCAGAGACTACAAAGAAGTTGTCTTCAGTACAAAGCAAATTATATGTTGTTTACCTTTCACTCCCTGCTAGTCATCACAGGATTAGCATTTCTCTTGGGATCTCTGGTCCTCAAGTGTTAGAAGGCAGACTGGTCATTTTTTAGAGTCATTCTAAAATTTGAAGAGGTTAACATTTTTGTTCCCAGTATGCTAACTGCTTTACGCAAGGTATCATGGTTCCCACAGCATCAACTTGCAGAACCAGATTTGGCAGGAGTGGGAGAAGAAATATATTCTAACTGCTTTACACTGCAAGGCCAAACTCCAACATTATAGTGCAGGCAGAGTCCCACCAAAAGCTCAGCAGAGCTGTTTTCAGCTGTCCTTGACTCTCTGCAAGCTGAACTAAGGCAAGAGTTTAAATAATGGCTATTCCCACGGAAGCTATGTTCCCACGGTCTTGTTTTCTTGCCTCTAGGTTGTCATAATTCCTGATTTACACACACTTTTGACCTCTTGTGGCCTCACTGAACATCCTCTGGGTTTTGTTATCAAGTCCTTTAACCATCCCCATAAACCACTACTGAATCATGCACCTCTACTCTCACCCAGGGCCTTGTTTCTCTTTATATCCTGGGATGTGTTGGTTCCCAGATCTGGCAAAAAAACCTTAGCATTTTGATGGAGGGGAAGTGAGCTAAGATATTATCTTCTTCCTTCAAAGGCATGCTAGGTTCTAGGTCACTGTTTTTTTTTTCTATTCAGCTATTACTTTTTCCATCCTGTTCTTCTTAAACAGAGCCCAGTTACTAAGTAGGTTGGGTGCTTTCTGGTTTTCTTTTTTTTTAAATTGGACACTCTTAAAGGTTCTCTAATGGAGAGCCAGACCACAGTGCAGCAAATTTAAGTCTATTCCGAGTAGCTGTTCCTTTCCCAGTCATCTTTTGTAGGCCCTGGAAAACAGTGCATGACTCACCAACAGCCTGTGTTAGAAGAATAAAACAGATTTAGATAAAAACATTCATGCACAATCCCATACACACTGAGAAATTATTTTCCTTCTTTGATCCAGTAATGCACATACAATAATCATAACCTGTTATACCTTGCTGCTCTTCACCCTTCATACAGAAATTCTCACAGGGTGTGTAGCAGTGCTATTCAGACCACTGAAGAGCTTCTCCACCTCCACAGAGGATAAAAGCCCGTCTCCCTGTTCCTGCAAGCAGCTTGGCCTCCTACCTCAAGCATTTACAGGTCAGGGAGAACTCTGGGGCAGAAGGTCCCAGCTTCTAACCACGAAGCCCCAGTACTCTGTCTGTGCTCATGACTGTTGGTCCCTTATTTTGTCCTCTTGTAGAGGTGTATTGTAGGTAAAAAGCCTTAAATTTCCTTTGGGTCAAGCTGAGCTGTTACAGAGTTCAACAATAACCTCCACATAAGGTAGCCAGCCCAGAGGTTGTTTCTACATTACACCAGTTTCCAAGGTTCAATTTGGTAGAGCAAGCTTCAAGCGGCTGTAAAAGTGCCCTTGTGTGCAGCAAATACGTCAAGGCCAGGAGATTTCTTGCGGTGGCCCAAGTGCAGAATCACTATGAGCGACTTTCTGCTCCTCCTCTTGCATTCTCACAGCCTGTGCAAGGTCTGTGGATGCACAGATGGTGAAGAGGAGGGTTGAGAGGACAAACCTTACTCAGGCAAACTGTGCATATTATTCTCTCCCTTTCCATCTCTGAAAAACATACCTTGAAAAAAAAAATCTTCCTCTGCTTTGGAATCCCTCCAGTTTGTCTATTTAGATAATAAAATATATTCCTATTCTTCAAATAAGAAGCAGGCTACAGTACTTATATCTGCGAATATGTCTGGCAAGTTTCCTTGGGATAAATGTCATCTTGGATGTACATAACATTTTAGCTCAGCTGCTGGACAGCAAAGCCCTGCCAGTAAGGTCAGGCAGAAAGTAGAACAGTTTGCTCAATTAGGTAATTTAGGGTCAAGTCTCTGTTGTCAACTGCCATAAGGGCTAGATTTATAAAAAACTGTGGCAAACTTGGAACAATGTTGTCCAATATGAATTATCTCTGCTGTATAAATATTGCTTCTAATGATTTGTAACCTGTATTGATTTCACTGCTTGAGCTAATTTGCATACAAAATGATCTTTTCTGCTTGGTTAGGATGGTCAGCATTGCCACAGAACAGTTGCTCACCATGCAGCAGACAACACAAAATCCCCCCTTCCATTACATGGCTGCATTAATTACACTAAATGACTTTGGCTTTGTTTTCACAAGGGGAAAGAACACCCACTTTTATTACAGACTGCTAATGCACATAGCAATGGCAACTGTCTTACTCATGCTAGAGCTTCTCTGTGGTCATAAAGATCTTTAAAGTTGAGAATAATTTCTGGTAGGAATATGCTTATCAATGAAAGTACTCAAGAGTCTGAGATGAAGGATAGTTGTGTATTTAAGGCCAGTAGCACAATACTTAGAAATATGCAGTCTCAGAGATGTCTCCTGTGTGTGCCTCTAGGTATTTGCTTTCATTTCACTGCCCCTCCATTTCCTATCCATACGGAGTAGAGTATTTCCATTATCCACGTAGCTTGAGGCTAAGAATGCACTTGTCCCTAACGCAGACATTTTTTTAAAGACTCTGTATCCTGTCATCATCATAATAATAATGAAAATTTTACACCATTAAGGCTCCCTTCAGAGGATGTCCTTAAAGCTGAATACTAGAACAGTAAAACCCGATGCTGTTACAGTTGCCTCAGAAAGCTTAATTTGGTATGCATATGTGTGGGTTTATTACTAAAAGCACTTATAGAGTCTTGGCAAGGTGCTTTGAGTGGCTGTCTATGAGCTTCTGTCAAAACCTTTTATTTTTTCTTATAAAAAACAACAGAAGCAAAGAAATAAGACAACCACCCATACACTTTTACTCCCATGCCTACCTATCTGTAGAATCAGAGCAGATCTCATCTTGCTCAAAATGAAGCCCACATGTAGTTCTCAGAATGTGAAGAGTCTCCCCATTCTCCATCCCTGCCTCCAACCTCCTTTCCTCTGGGGACAGGTTTTACTTTTAAAGTCCTCCAACAGATGCTGTGGAAAACTTTCCTGACAGTGCTTGTCAGGTGTATGTTTCCTGTCATGTTTGATTGTAGATGGCTTGCTTTGTATCTAAAGCAGCTGAGATCAGTCAAATTGTTCACCAGTCAGCAGTATAACTTGATGAAATTAACTACAATCACTATAACCAGGTATACTTTTCAATATACACAGTATATTTGTGCCTGTAGGATGTTCCTTGTTGCTGCAAGGTGATGTCTGGCTGGAGCAGTTCTGCTGCTAACTCAGACGCTCACACTCAGTTCTAGGAGGCAGCCACTCGGTTGCAGCCCACCTATGCCACCCTGTTCAAGCAGACCTTTATTTAGAAATGCAGCAATTTAAGCTTCAGTGCTCGCTAGCTAAATCTCTAAGATGTGCTCCTGTTTTGGATGGCTCTTCAGGAGCACCACCTCAGTCCTGCTTAGTGAATCACCTTTTCCACATTATGCTTTCTCCTTGTTTGTATGTGCAAGGTACTGGGCTCACCCCTTGTAAAACAGTCAAGTCCAAGCCCTGAAAATGGTGTTTCACATCTCTCATGCTTTTCTGTGGAACTTGATCATTTTGCCCCAGCCTTAAACCTGAGGACTGTTGAATCTGTGACTACAGTGGTCCTTATCCAACCTTCTGCTGTTCTTTGTTCTCTCAAACAGCCTCAAGTTGTGCCAGAGAAGGTTTAAATTGGATATTAGGAAAAATTTCTTCACTGAAGGGGTTATCAAGCATTGGAACAGGCTGCCCAGGGAAGTGGAGTCACCATTCCTGGAGGTACTTAAAAGACATACAGATGTGGCACTTAGGGTCATGGTTTAGTAGTGGACTTGGCAGCATTAGGTTTATGGTTGGACTCGATGATCTCAAAGGTCTTTTCCAAATTAAATTATTCTATGTCTTCTGAACCCTGACAGAAGGAGACAGGGACGTGTTGAGGCCCCAAGGATTTGATGGATAACAATGATGGTTTAACAATGTAATTTTATTTTATATTATAAATACTGTGTTCCTTTGGTTTCTCAGCCTTTAGCCTGCGCTCATATATTGCATCACCCAGCAGTTCTTTGCATTCTTAATGGCTAGGCGTTGGCATACTTCGAATGACAACTGAGGTTATCTCATGATCTCCTGACTCCAGCAATCAAGTTTTTAATAAAAACAGCAAAACAAATCAAAACTGAGATTCAGCTATGGGAAATGGCAAAACAGCTGTTATCACTGTAGTATTCCAGCCCCATGGGTATGCATTGCAGAGTGCAGACTGTCAAACACTAATTAGCTACAAGATGAAGCTCCTTAGATCAGGCCATTCTGTGGCATTGACATCATTATTTTCAAATACTTGGAAACACATATTGATGCTGAAAGCATCTTCGGTGATCCCAGACATTGCAAGCAATGCGCTTTATGGTGTCAGTTCTGTTGCATTCCTGACCTTTCTCCCGCTCCTATCATTAGATGTTAAATACATCAAACACTATTAATTGCCCAAAATTTTAAGGCTACATTGAGATTAGAATTCCTACATGAATTACAAGAGTCCCAAGTGGCCTTTGAAGCAGAAAAAGAGAGTGATAAATATGTGTAGAGAATGAGAGGAGGGGCTGAAGGTCTATGAAAAGCAAGTGCGTATCATCACAACTATTCAGTGGGTGCAGTAGGGTTTGGGAGGCTGGGGATCATCCTGGTCTGCATGTAAAGACTTGGGGTCATGGAGGGAAATGTAGAGACACGTGCTCTCCTGGGAGACTGTTTCTGACAGAAACTCTGCAAACATGGAAGCCCTATTCAGTGTCCTGGGAGAACTGATGGCCTGACACATGGAGCACCAGGGTTTTTCCCAGCATCTGAGTCCTAACCTGTGACATGTCCCCTGTCAAGAGAGGGAGAGGTAAAGGAGAGGACAGGCACTGCAAATGGAGCAAAGAAGAAATAGAGTGTGGTCATGAGGAACCTGAGAAAGAGAGAGAACTGAGAGTGTCTAAATGGAGAGACAGCAGTAGCACAGATTACGTACGGGCACTTCCAGCCTACATGAAGAGCAGTAGCACAGATTACGTACGGGCACTTCCAGCCTACATGAAGTAGCCCTAGGAGGATGACAGACTTCTTGACAACCGATATTCTTATTAAAATTTCATGTACTGTTGACTTGACAATGCCCAAAGCAATTCCTCCTTTAGTTACCCCTCTGTGCTAACAACAGCTGAGCAGGCAGAACTTTAACTGCCCCAAGCAAAAGCTTCTCTAAAATGAAGCTTAAAGTGAAAAATGTGTTGATAATTCAGGACAGATTATACAGGAGTCATATAACTACCCCTAAGTCGAATGTTTCAGGGTTTAACAATATACATTTGTTATCCAGAAATGAAATTACAGTAGGAATTTCATACCATTCCACAATCCAAAATAGCTTTATGCATAGACAAACATGTAATCTCAGAATTTAGAATAAAAAAATATTAAGTAATCTAAACATGTTACTCCACAAGAAAAGCATAGAGTTGAGATGGGATGTTCTGGCCTGTTGTGTAATGATATTATCCAAAGCTTTGTCATTATTAAAATTTTCAGAAAAATGCATAAAATGTGAAAGAATACAGTGTATCAAGAAAATATACCACATTGGTAGTGGAAAAAAGATGTATTCTATAGAAAATGTCAGCAATATTAAGAGATTCCTCTGATGTCCAGTGAAGATGAGGGTGTTTTTTGTCCTGTTAGAAAATTGGCCTATCCATTTTCCAAACAATCCTCATTCTAATGAAATAGTCTCTTGTTTGTAACCACAGATAAGCATAATAAAACTTGCCTTATAGAAGTTACCTTACTAAATAAGCAAAGGCCCTATTGGCAGCAACCTCCTGTCTGTCTATGAGAAGGTAATAGAGACCAGCTGCAGGGAACATAAACCATCCATGTCTCACTTCAGTTTAATAATCATTTGTGCTGACTGTTTTGCTTGACTTTCTTAAATCATGTCATTCAATATTCCTGTTTTTGAATAGGGTACATGAAAAAAAGGGAAAGAAACGTGGAGGATGCATAATTCTGATGATATATCTTCTACGCACACAGTTTACCAGTGTGCTCTTTATAATGACTTCCTGCAGATTCTGAGGTGTGGAATAGAACCTGCTTTGCATAATCTTTTACCTGCTTTGGTAAACTGTCTATTTATCATCTTTATTTTTCCAAGAAAACTTGTTACTGAAACTCAAGGACAAATGTGTCATTTGAACTGCATCAGCAATTCAGATTCATGGCCTTTACGTCCTAAACCTTTGCTTGAATCAAAGCAAGAAACCAGTCCGAGATGACCAGTGAAGCAGGACACTTTCTTCCTAACCTCAGGCAGCCCTGAGATTTGTTATACCCTCAATATCTTTTTATCCAGTTGTAGCTCACCTCTGCTGGAAAACGGGAGGCAGGGAGGGACACTATTTCTGTTCAGGTACAAGCTCACATTTTTCAACCCTGTCACTTTCTTCTCTGAATCCATAATGTACTTTAAAGAATTTAGAAATTTTACTACAAAATAGATTTCCGCCTTTGTTTAGAGCTAGACTGCCCTCTGGTAAAAATAAAGGCCTAACACCCTCACAAATAGATTGCTGGGTTGTAAAACAGGGTCTTTTTCGTCCATATGAAGGAGGGTTTGAGTTCTTCCTCCACCAGCCAAGTTGCAAAAGCAAAAAGGTGGCAATAATCTTTACTCACCTCATGCCTGGGAACATCCAGTCTTTTTCAGCTGACAAAATGGAGTAGGAGGAACCCCACTCCACCAGTGAGGGGGAATTACCTCTTTGCATCTGTCACACTTCTTGCCAGGTATAGAGATGAATTTTCAGAGAAACAGAGCACCCACAGCACTTGCTGGCTCCTTGTAGATTAGTATGTCCCAGATCCTTTGAAAATTATATGAATGGGGTTTTTTTTCACTGTCTAGAAGGTGTTAATCAGCCTGATCTGTCATCAGAACTCAAGGACAGTCTTGGAATGCTCCTGCACATTACCCAGGGAAAACCTGGGGAGCGCTACACAGAGGGTGTGAAGAACTGTGCCCTCCTGCTCCTGAGCTGCATGAGAAGACAAGGAATGTATCCATCTCTGCTCATGCTGAAGGAGGATGGACAGAGACATCCACCTTCTTACCAGATTCCCCCTTCTACACTATAATCCCAGTACTGAGCCTGCAGAGGGACAGGTGCTATCTGCCTTCTGGCCTCTTTGCTCCCTCTGTGTACATTTCCTCTGTTCTGAGCCTACTTCATTGCTCTGCTCTCAAACATAAAACTCTTCAATTCTTTGCCCAGTTACCACTCCCTATGCTACACAGACCTCCTGTTTCCTCTGAACTGCCAACCTGATGCTGCCCTGACACCCCAACCCTCAGTGCCTGGAGTAAGATCTTTATTCACAAAGCCTTAATTATGTTCCCCATTCATCTTTACAAAATACTTATTTTTCCCTTGTGCTATTACTGTCATATGGCAATCAAGCCTTTTACCTGGTTATAACTACAGATCTCTTTTGAGAGACATTCTTTATGACAACACTGTCAAACTGCTTCATTGCTATCACTTACTGAGCAAGTATAACTTGCACCCCAGATCAGCAGTAAGGATAGAGGTATGTGGTGGACCTACAGCAGGGAGAACATTGGAGTTCTTTTGGTTGGGGCTGGTTGTAAGCCCTGCACCTCTGCCTGCTCACAAGCAGGAAAAGAGGGCAGCTGCTTCCATACAATTTTCAGAGAAGCTTTGATTTCAGAATGTACAGTTACCCACTGAAAAGGATTGCAGAGGGAGACACTGGCAAAAAGCGTGGCTTTTCCTATGGAAATGCTGCTGCTGTTGTAGTGTGGTAGTGCCCAGCTGGGACCGACACCATCCCATCATGCCAAGGACAGGAGCATTTCATGATTTGCTGGACACATGATCCCTAGCTAGCTGGCTCCTGGATGTCAGCTGTGGGCACGCATCCTCTCAGGAGCAAGAAGTAAGATGAAAGGGAGATAGGATGTCTTGAGAAACCCAAGTAGAACGTTGACAGCTGTGTAACATGTACTAGCAGAAAGAGTG
>NW_010159697.1:42712-45461 GCF_000695765.1 Mesitornis unicolor
TGGGCCTCTTCTGCAGCCTCATGACCACGATCTTGCCTTCTGTCTGCATGTCTTCTTCCCCTGGGCCTAGAACTCAGTTTATGGCTTCCCTCTCAGCTCTCCTCCCTGAAGACAGATGTGCTGTGCAGCTTTGATCAGCATTCACAGCAACCTGCTATGATTTCCTGATCAGAGAATGATGATTTCAATCCAGGCTGGAGGACATGAACTCCTAACTAGAGGACATTTGCAGAGAAGGAATCCAAGCCTCCTGCCCTCACAGGCAGTATTGGCAAATCAATCCTAAAACTTAAGATGTAACTGGCACCCAACACTTCTTAGTCCTCAAGCTTTCCAAAGCCCTTTATTATTTCCTGTTTAGAGGCAAGGAAACCCTGAGACTCAATCACAAGTGATGGAACTTCAGCTTCTAACCACTGACAACAATCTGGTCCAAAATTCACATGGCAGCCTCGTAAAACATTTTTCACTGTTGGCTTCAAGCTGAGCAGTTATCTGCAGAAACACAGATCAAGGAGTCCAATTTTCCTCCCCAGAAAAGAACAAAATAATAATCATCAACACAAAGTGCTTGAACCATCTTCTGAGGGCAAATAACCTCAAATGAGCACATGAGAGAACTGCAGTTCTCTACATCTGTATTTGTGTTTACAGGGAAAGGCAGAAATACAGATTTTTGCATGAGGCTTGTTTTGCATTTACAAAATACAGAAACCAGTCTGCTGGTGGTGTTCTGTTGTTTCAGGCTAAGGATGTTCCTGACTTGTAAAGTCACGAACAGCAGGAAAAAGTGTATTAAATGAAGCAAGGTGTCAAGCAACAAATTCTAATGTGGTATGGCCAACACTACCTGAGGAATACTGAAAATGTCCTAATGATCACTAACTCAGTGATCACAGAAAACACATACATTAGACTAGCACAAATCATTTGTTCATGCTACAAGCCTAGCACAAGCATGCTGCTAAGAGTGAAAGCAGTAAAGACAACACTTGGCTGTGTTCCCACAGAAGCTTTATTGCGTATGTAGATACATGAGCCAGCGTTTGTAAGCAGAAGGATCAGGTCTTTCTATGGCACTTTCCTCTTTTGACATGAATTACAGAGAACTGGGACGAGTTGTTCTATTGCACCAAAGGAAATATACCTTGTGTTTCTAGAGGTCACTTTTCAGTGGAAAGCTTAACATTCACTTTATAGGTTCTTTTTTTACATTTTCAATTTATGAGTATAATAAGGGCAGCTTTAACCATTCAATGGAAGTTCATCTTACTGCAACAGTGACTCTACCTTGTCCCCTAGATACACAACAATAGGACCCTGCAACCAGAAGCTTGATCCCAAGCTCTTCTGCATTCCAGCCTGGGACGAGGAAGCCAGACCAAGATTTTATGCTGCAATCTATATAACAACCTGTTTCAGTTTGACTTGAGTCATATGTATAGGTGATTTTTTTAGACCTTTGCCCCAACAACCTTCAGAACAGCCTAGATCAATGTGTTTCTGAAATCAAAGGAAAAAAAAAAAAAGGTATTTTTGGCTTTGGCTCTCATCTAGGATAGAAGAATACAGGAGATGTAGAACATATGGACAACACTCAAAGTTAAACTCTTTACCAGCCCAAATATTCCCATAACCCTACAAGAATAAAATTATTATAATTAAGGACTAATTTATGTACAGTATTTACAGCCATTAAAACTACACAGAAGATTCTATGCAATAGGAGACCAAAGTAAAGGGAAATAAGAACAGAGCTAGGAAGAGGTTCCCAGGCTCTTTCCTATTCTACATAACTGAGGAGTGCATTCATTTCCTCTGATGCCTTGAGTAGCAAATGCTGTTCAAGGCCTGCCTAGATGTTCTCTTGATAATATCTCTCCAGGGACTCATCTCTAGCACGAGGTTAGAGAGGTTCTATCTTCTTCCACATAAATAGTCTATTGCAGCTTATCTAAAGGAAGCTTATAGCAGCCAATGGGCCTTCCCCCAGCTTAGCAGGAGTCAGTAATGCCCTCTGTTCCCATAAATGTGGGAATTAGTCAAAAGCAGTCTTTTTAGACTACGTGAACAGATCTCAGAAGAGTAGAGTGCTTTCTGTAGTATGAGAACAAGCCAAATTCAGCCCTCAGGCCAGTTTACTTCAGTTCAGGTATGAGCTGAGACCAACTAATGTCTGTTCCCAAGTTTTCATCCTCAAGACCAGGAAAGCTGATATCAAGAAGGATTTTGCTCAGGCTGTCATTCATGGTGTCCAAGATCAGGCCCTCCATGAGTGACCGGTTTTCAGTAAAGCCAGAGGCTGGCAGTTCAACGGTCAACTGCTTAGAGGACTCATGAACAGAAGCTGGAGAGCTTGTGAGGGGGGCATGCACCATGTCACTGGATTCTGTATTGAGCAGTTCCCGAGGGGACTCAAAAAGGAGATTTTTAAGGGGTGTGTTATTAAAACCCAACAAGTCCTGGTTCTCCTGGAGAGGTGTGAATGGCAACTGAAGGGTTCTCACTGGACTGAAGTCCAGCTCATGACTTCCCTTGGCGAAGGATGTAGACTTCCAGGGATCAAGGGCCTCCAGTGGGGAGGTAGTAGTGGCTGAGACTTTACTGGGAGTGGAAGAAACCGGCAGTTTGCTGAACATCTCCTTGACTGGTGTTTTAAAGGGACCCTCTTCCCCTTGTGAGCAGCTGAGCTGTGATACATTCTGAAGAGGCTGGCTTTCCTGCAGGAAGGGGGGGTCTGCCCCTAACG
>NW_010159697.1:45492-51868 GCF_000695765.1 Mesitornis unicolor
TCAAAGCCACTGCTTTCTGGCAAAACAAGGACAGGCTCTTCTGAGCAGGGCAGTGCTAGGCGTTGTTTCCTTCTGGATCTGCCCATTTCCCGCCTTTCCCGTCTCTTTATGACCAATGTGTCGGACACACCCTTAGATGGTGACTTCAGTATGGTGAATTGTTTCTTCTCCTTTGTGGAAGAGACTGGGAGGAACAAGCCTGGCTCTTCCTTTACCGTTAGGGTTGATGCAAATGGGGACAGCCAGTCATCCAGTTGAGAGCCTTCCTCTTCCTTTACACAGATGCTCTCAGGGAAAGAGGCTGATTCCTCACCAGGCTGGGAGCTGCTCTCCTTTAGGGAATGTGTTGGGGAAAACAAACCTTCATCACATTGACTCTCCTCCTTGACAGCAGCCATGGGTGAAGAAGATGGCTCTTCTGTAGAGAGTGACATCTACCAAGAAACACAAATGATATGCAACCAGTGAGCAAGGATCTAACCCACCATTTTTATTTCCTTTCAAGGAAGAAAACAAAGAAGAAAGCAGGAATTGTACCAATAAATAGAGATTGATCTCTGTGTGAACTTAATACAAAAACCCCTAAAGATCACATGGGAAGGGTTTTAGCTAAGTGACTGGAAGTCATGCCCTTTAGAGCACTTCTGCTATGAGGTACTTCTAGGAGTACAGGCAGAAGGAGAGCTGAGTATTTCTGGAAAAGTGTAATGCTTTTGATATCTCCTTACACTAACTATATGCGAAATAATAAAATTAATGAGGACAGCTTTCCCAGAACCAAAGAAAAAGAAAAAAGAATGAGGTTATCAAAAGAAAGAGAGCACAGGGGAAAGATAAATCACAGCAGGAAAGAACATAAAGCAGCAGGCACACAAAGGAAAATAGGATGATGGTTAGACAGGATACAGTAAGTTAAAGCTTTATAATGTCTAAGCATCCAAGAGCACTCAGTGAGATGCCAAAAAAAAGACCTGTTTAATAGCCTTTTTTCTTGAGCCCAGAATAACTGTGAACTCAAAAGAATTAGTGAGTAGTAGGTACTGAAAACCTCTGGGAAGAGACTACATGCAAAGAAATGCCCTTTCAGAATAAGTTCCCTATGTTACGTGTCTCTTCAGAGCTATCAAAAATATTAATGTTTTGGGGGCAGAACAAAGCCATTTCTCCCATTCTTATTTCTTCACATCCAAGCAGCAGAGAAAAATTGTCTTGACCAATCCATAGAACTGCCTCCTCTAGTGAATTATAGTAACATCCTTATAGCAGGTCAACTAATGGTCAACTAGAGACAGAAAAGGACAGCAAGGATTGTCACTGGCTAGCTCCTTAGTATGAACTTAGACTTTCAGAGCACCTAGTAAAGATGTAGAAAGGAACCATATGAGGAACAAGGGTCCATAGAGGGCAAGAGCTATAGAAAAGAAAAAGGAAAAACAAAAACAAACAAAACTACCCCCCACCCCTCAAAAGAACCAAACAAAACAAACAACCCTCAAAACAGGAAACCAACCTTTGGAGCAATGCGTACACGCTTGTTGCTCTGGAAAGTGTCCGAGATGTTGAGGGATGCTCCCTGTGCCATGGACAGAGGAACCTTCATAGAAGGCTGCAAGACAAGAGGCTGACTCAAAGGAAACTGGATCGGAACCAGGTAGGAGTTGATGCGAGGAAGCAAAGGCTTCATCTTTCGGCCTGGAAGGGAAAAGAATGGACTCGCTAGCCTCTTGACCTTCCTCTACTACTTCTTGAAACCCAGGCATCTAACAGAAATTCCTTCTGAATACCCCAAAGTAAACAACCAATCAGGGGTAGGCTCCCTTGCCTTCTCTGCTAATTTTGAGGATACAAATCTCAAGCCAGAAGGCCTGATGAACAAGAAAGCAGTCTTCCATACAGATCCTAGCCCTCAAGTTAGGGCAAGCTCTGCTCTCACTCTATTTGAGTACCCAGTCCCCTCCACCTTCCCATCACAGGCACAGCAGTACTGCCTTCAGCTTCAAACCTTACAGGAGGAAGCCTAAAACCTGGCAAACCTGAATAACAATCACTACATTTATTCCTAAGGGAATCTGGGAGAGTGCCTCAGATTTATAGGACTGATTCTCTTTGGCCTAGGCTGACAGACACTCACGTGCACTCTGGGGTTCAGTTTTGCTGCTGCTGTTGCTTCCCATGTTCTTCTGGGTATCAGGAAGATGCCGCTTTTGCTGCTGCAGTCATTGTGAAATAAGAAAGGAGAAGGGGAAAAGAAAGATATTTAAAGAGAAGAATCCATCTTTATTCTGCTGCCTCATTCAGAACCGCAAATCCAGAAGCCTGTGCAGTGCTAATACAGAGAGAGCAGCTGTTAGCATCCAGCACTCATGCTGGCTCTACCTCTGTGCCACTTGCGGTTTCGCAGCCACGCCACCTCAAAGCCAGCTGCCTACCAAAAACTGTGTAGAAAAAGAGATGGCACGACAGAGCTGCTTCGGCTGCAGACTCTACAGTAGAAGTGACCTGGTTTTGGTTCCTTAGTGCCTGAGGAAAGGTGAATAGGATAGCTTTATTGTATACTGGATCTCTATACGAACCACAGACTGGACAGACATTCAAGTGGAACAGCAGAGGCAACAGAGGAATCAGAAGTCTAAGCAGATGGAAAGAAGGCCAGGGCTGTAGCCGTGACAGATAAGTGTTTGGCTGCTTACAAATCTGTCATTGTTAAAACTGCTGAATGTAAGAGAGACAGCAAACAGGTTCATCTTTCTCAGAGTCACAACGCAGCCGGATTCCACAATGAAAAAGTAGCACAGAGAGATCCCATTCTCTCTGGCTCTGAGCCCTAGAATGGATTGGGACTGCTGCCACGGAGATGAAGATTTTGCCAGAAATCTCTGTCTGGGCTTGTTCTCTGAAGCCTGTTGGTGCCCACTGCAGCCTATTTCAGCAGTAGATTTCTAGTTGCTCAAAGCTGTACAGCTCTGCCAGCTGTAGAGAGAGCATATCATCTGAAGGCAATTAACCTGGGCACAACTCCTTTTCCCAGAAAAATGGTGTGCGTGGAGCTGTATGACTAGGTGCAGCAGCGGCCCGGTCCCCCTCCCCGAGCCTCTCGTCCTTTCCTTCAGTGACTGGCAAGAGAATGGAAGCCCAAGCCCCGAGCCAGAGGTTAAGTCTTACTGATTCAGAGTGCTCAGGCGATGTTGGTGACCCCAAGTCCAGCGGCTGGTGGCAGCAAGGCATTGAGAGGGAGAAAAATAAGATTAAGTTATCAACCAAAGGGGAAACAAATGGGACATTTTAACCTTGTATAATCTGAGCAAATAGGAGTCAATCTGCCCACGCACTGCAAAAAACACAGAAGAGTCTAAACACACCCATACCAGACTCACAAGCTCTGTTTCTCCCACAGAACGGTACCTCCTAAAATACCTAGCTGTGGTAGGGTAATTTCATCCTGCGACCGTCTAATCAAACAGCATGGGAACTCCTAGTCTACTTCAGTAGAAAGCTTCTCACTAGGAATTTGAAGCAGGCTTATGGAAATAGGTTGAACAAACTCACTATTACATTTGGCACACCACCTGAAGAATAAACGCATCCCACAGAAGCTTCTGTTCAAATGCACAGCCACAGCGCCTTTTCTTTCAAATACAGAACTTGTCTCTTTGTCAAGAGAAGTGACTGAATCCAGCTTCTACAAAAAGGCTGACAACAAAGCAGCTTAACTTTCCTGTTAAAATAAGGTGCACCTGGCTAGTGTGCCATTTAGGAGCTGTCCCATTTTCTTTGCATGAGGTGCTCACCTTAAATACCTGGTCCAATGTTAGGCAACGGTTTGCATCAGGGTGAATAGTCCAGAACGAGATTTTACCATTAGAAGATGTCTCACGGACAAACATATCGTGAAGGGACAGGTTGTGCCGGATGGAGTTCTGGGGGAAAAAAGAGTGAGGGGGAGGTTGAAACACAGCAGGTTTTTTATCAGCATAGCAGGGCCTACCTGAGACACGACTGGCCTGGCAGAGGGATTGCATTGCAAAGTGTAGACAACTTATTCACTGCATACCCAGCCATCCCTGTCATCAGTCTCTTATTCTGTTTTCTCTTGAAAGCCCTATTCTTACTGCAGTAATCAAACATCCCATCATCTTTCCTAAGTGGAATGAGGAAAGGGATACATGAAGTGGAATAGGGAACATGTGGAATGAGAGGGTATTCGGGGTGGGGTGTTTAAATTAATTTTCATCTTGCTCTGCAGATTAGAGAACAACTTTTCATTTTCATCCAGAAGGCTTATGATAATACCACCCTATGGCCCACAGCAACTTGAGGGCCTGCTTTTTACCTTCCAACCTGGCTTAGCTACATGCTTAAAGTACGGGAAATGATCCTCAATCCAGGTGTAGATGTCCTTCAGAGTCATACGCTTCTTCTCAGTGCTGTTGATGGCAAACTGGATCATAGCCATGTAGGAGTAAGGAGGTCGTTCTGATACTGAGTCTTGCCATGAGGAGGAGGAGGAAGCAGTGGTGGTGGTAGTGGCAGCAGTAGGAACAGTAGCAGCAGCAGAATCTTCTTCAGTCTAAGAGACAGAAGGGAGGATGCGCACATGAGTGCCCATAAAGTTGACAAGAAGGGCCATGGAACATCCCTGGATCCTCCAAGGTTTGACTATTCAGTAAAGGCCAAAGTTGGGTTATTTAGAGGTGGTGATGCCTAGCTCTTGCCAGTCTTCTGATTCACATAGACTATTTCCCTATCAAAAGTTTTAGTGCATGCTCTGTTGTCCTCTCCTACTTACCTTGATTCTTTCCTGCAGAGGCATCTGATTCTCTTTCTCCGTGTCTTGCTTCACAGAACAGGGACTTAGCCCATCAGATCTCATCTTCCCCAGCCACTGGATGTTAGTGAGACTATTGTCCAGCACAGAGCTCACTGTCTCGCCACTGCCTGTTGGGACAACAAGCCCATAGCTTTGCTTACTCACAAGTAACATTCTTCCCCGTTCATCTCAAGTGCCAAAAGGAAGGCACTAGTCACACTTCTAAAAGAAGTAGTCCTGACTCAAGACAGGAACAAGATGGTATTGCAATGCTAACATTTCTTGTGGAAGGAATTCAACCTTGAATTCCTGATTTCTTGTGAATCTGCCCAATTTCTGAAAAAAACTGTAGTCTTAAAAACAAACATTCAAACCAGATTATTGCTCTCAAATGAAACAGGACAATGTTGATCCGGTACTTCAAGAATTCAACTAATTTTAGCTAAAGGATGAATCTAGTAAGCAGAGGCCAAGGAATGTGGTGAGAAACTCCAGCTGAAAGACCTAGCACGAGACCCAAGTCAGAAGCTCAGATGTCTCCAGGTTTTTGAACTGCGGCAAAGAAAGCTAACGTGTTTCTGTTATTTCTGGTGAGGCTGGTTGTAGCAATGCAGCTATTGCAGCTGCCTATGGGTTCCTGTCAGACAGTACTGTACTACAGCCCAAAAGCTACATAGTTATTTTAAGTTGCAAATACAAATTAGACCTGAGCAGTGTTTCAAAGTAAAAACCATCCCACTTTTCACATTTATTCAGCAGCTTTGTGAAAGAGCCAAGGAGGAAACAGGCCTGCCACTTGGTTATTAAAAGATGAGAATAATCTCTTTTTTCAAAGCTCTAGGCCCATATGTTTTGTCACTGACTAGAGCACTCTGTTAGCCTTGAATTCAGCCATAACCCTTTTGCAAAATGTAACAGTCTTTTGATCTTCTAGACTTGATTTCCTCAAGCCAGCCCTTCTTTATTCCCCAGCACTAGAATTTTGCTTCGTTATACACCTTGGTATGCCATCTCTTTGACCAAAAATAAATCCGCTAAGATGCTTCAGATTTCACTACATATGCATAGCCATGTAGATTATTAGAGTCAAATCCATAGCTATTTTGTAATTAGCGAAACAGTTTTTGTCATAGCATACTGAGATCCAAGCACTACACATCTCTTTGTCTATCTGTCAAGACAAAAAAAAAGGAAAAAAAAGGCTAACGATTACATACTGTTGCTCTCCTGTTTCTGTCCAACCACAGAATCAGTTTCTAAATGCCAGAGCACTGCCTTTTCTGCAAGACTGGGTGTCTGTGTAACATTCTTGTCTCCTTCTTGACCATCTGCAGCCTTGATTGCTGCACTGGGCTTCTTCTCTGATGGGACGTGCTGCGATGGTGTTGGACATGCTGAACGGGACGTGCCCCCACTGCTAATGAGAATGAACTTGTTGGGCCCATTGTTGCCACATTCTTTTCCTTTTGCTGTCAGTGCCTCTATGATGCTCTGGATATCAGCATTTTTAGGGATGGCCACCACCTGTGTGTTGGGCATGGTAGGATGGTCAATTATCTTTATTCCTGC
>NW_010159697.1:51899-58924 GCF_000695765.1 Mesitornis unicolor
AATTTCTGCAGGCCACAGTCCATTTTGTCTCTGGATTGGCTGTTGTGTTGGTCCTCCTGGCTGTGATCCTGCTTAAGTGCTTTTTCTTCCTGACCACTGTTCTCATCTCTTGCTGAGGTACTGGATGCATCCTTAGGTGTGAGGGTCAGTTTCCGTCTTTTGAGAATTAAGGGCCTCCGAGGGCTGGTCCTCATTGTTGGTCTATACAGTCACTCTCCATTGAAAGGGATAAGAACAAATCCTGCAAAACAAAAGGTACAATATAAGAGTGCAGAGGGCAGAAACAGCTAGGAAAGGTGCAGCAGGTCACCACAGGCCTCCCACAGAGCACACATTCTCAGCAATTGCTACAAAGCTAGAAACAAGGAAGGAAAATTTTAAAAAAAGCATTTAATAAGGTTGACAAGGCTACTGGAAAACAGTACTGTACCTCCTTCATCCACACCTTGTGTAAGCAGGACAGGAAAGATATTTGCAGAGTAGGTAATTCACATCACAACTTGTATATAATAATAAGGAAAGCATGTACCTGTGTTTTACAGAAAGGGAGATTAAGACTTAGCTGTAATTTGACTTGATCAGCATAGATCAGCAAGCTGGAGGGGAGAGAAATTAGAATGTAAAAATATCAGTTCTGATTCTTATATCTTATTGCTGTAACCAGCAGATCACAAAACCTGAGAGAAAAGGCAATTTAACAGATGGTTTAAGATCTGGGAAGCAGAGATTGTCCCAAACATTTCAAAGGTGCACAATGAATGCTGCAGCAGTTAGGTGCTTTAAAATAAATGTAAAGTAGATGCTTTAGTCGTTCCTTCTGTAGATTTGTCAAGAACCAGATAAATTAATCATTGGGCAGCATACAATTTAAATGTCAAACTTTTGGGCAACAGACAATTCAGATCATAAAGCAAAGGAGAGAAAATTCAGATATATGCTTTCAGGGTAAGATGCAGCGTATCCCTTCTAAGAACACCATTTATAAACATCACGTCATTTAAAAATTAGGTGGAGGCTGTCTCTTGCCACAAACTATATCAGAACAAGAATAAACAATAAGTACAATTTGTGTATCATTAGGGACAGGCATGCAGAATAGAGACAAATAAAAAAAGCAGCCTTTTGCATTGATAAATTTGACTAGGGCAGCTAGTAAACAAGAAAATTCTCAGTAGGAGTCATCTCCATAGATACAACCTGGAAAGAGTCCACCAGAAACAAAACTGAGCTGATGCCCTACGTGCAGGAGCAGACAGCCCTGCAGTCAGGTGCTGCCCAGCAGCCAGAGGCCACCGATAGAAACGTCCAGCGTCGCACATGGGTTGTAGCACCCAGGCACATGCATGGCCCTTTGGGATCTGCTCTGCTCCCTTAAAGAAAGAGACTCCTAAGACAACGCCAGAAGAATAACCCTTAGCCAGCCTCCAAAACATTGCATTTCCTACAGGATCGAGCCACTTCCTTGTTGTCGTTTATACAGTTGCTCTATCATCTGATGCCTCTGCCCTACTCGGGGAGGAGGGGTTGGGAAAAGGAAAGGAGATTAGTGGGTTGAAATAGAAGTATATTTAATAATAATAAAAGTAATAATTAATAATAATAGCAGTTATGATATAAAATACGCAGAGTTATACTCAGCCAACATTGTGGGGGAGTAGGCCTCAGAGTTAGAACAGTGAACAAGTTCCTCTCAAAATGTCAGCCACAGAAGAGGGAGAGAAGGAGGAAAAAGGGCCGTCCTTAGCAAACTCCCCAGTATATTGTGAATGTGAAGTTTATGGTGTGAATAGTATTAATTGGTCAGTCTGGGGTTACCTTGGGGCCAACTCCCCCAGGTTTCTGCTTCCTCTAACCTCTGCACTGCTTTATCTCAAGACTGCTGAAGACCTTGAGCATAACAACGTTAGCTGAAACCTACAACAAAGCCTTATCACTTTGTTCCCATGACATAAGGTGTTGCAGTCCTTACAAAATCGCAGTTTTCCTCAACAGAAAACTGACTCTCAAATTCTGTTCCACTAAACCAAGACATTCCTAAGAAGGCCCCCAGCCGCACTACCACCAGCACAGGCCCAGGAGCAGCCCCGTGGGCTTCCCAGGGGTGGGAAGGCGGAGAGCCCTAAATGGATCCCACCTCCTTCTTTTCCCACTCCAGCCCCAGCCCTGCCGTGCTCTCCGGTGAGTCCGTCAGACCCCTCCCAGGGCCCCTCCGGCCTAGCTCGGGCCTAGACGTTTCCATCTCCTGGCCGCCCTCTTTGCCGAGCCCCCTGCCTCCAGCTCCCGCGGGGAGACACCAGGCAGCGACTCACCACCTCCGCGACCAGGCCGGGAGTACGGAGGGAAGCGGCAACCGCGAACACTTCCGGACTTCACCGCCGCTCACAGCGGTGATCGTTTCCAGGTTTGAATTTGGCGCCCGGCGACTCGTTAGCGTCACGTGCCTGCCTGGACCAATGGGATGTAGCAGGGGGCGGGGCGGATTGGACCAATCGGCTGCAGCGGCGGGGGATACGGATGTGCCTAAGGGGTCGGTTTCGGTCCCCGTTCCTGTTCGGGCCTTTGTTCAGCTAGTGCTGGAAATGCGGGTCCTGTTCTGGTAGGAGCAGCCTGTCAGCCCTGCTGTCTGCCCGGGCAGCGGCCGGTGGAGAGCCGCGGGGTGTCGGCGTTTAGCGGGCGTTACGGTTGTGTCTGACTTGGGGAGCTCGCAGGACCCCTGAGGAGCTGGGTAAGCGGTCGTGCAGTGGAAAGCGCTCTTGTTAACGTGCCTCGGCTGTGCTACTCTGGTTTTGGATGAAAAAGTTAAATTAAATGTTGCCTTAATTAAAATTTATGTAACTAGGTAAAACGAAATCAATCAACAAAAAAATCCACCCCCAAAGGTATGCAAGATATGTAGAATACAGGAGGAAAACAACTTAAAAATTCCTGAAACTAAATAGTACAGGTAGCCAGAGACTAGAAATAGAAAGGCTTCTGGTTATCTCTGCCCTACAGTATATCTTGGCGTTACAATCCAGTTTTATGGATTAAATTGTAAAAAGAAAACAAGTTTTTCTGACTTTCGGTTCCTAAGTTATTCCTTATCTGTGCCTAGCCTAGATATTGAGCTAATGTGAAAAAATTATTTCAGTTTTTTTGACAGCTGACTTGACATAGCTGGTTCACTAGGTCAGCTACTTCCATTCAATTTTTTTTTCTTCTCCCCCAGCGGTTTGAATTTCCTTAAAATTTCTGCAACCAAGCCTGTTCTAAACATAGCTGGTTCTGTATTTCAGTATTTTAGTCAGGCCTTATCATAGACAGTGGTCTTTCAAATTACTTCTAAAATATTTTATGAAGAAAAACGTCTATGTGAGTTTGCCTGTCTTGCGTATTAAAAATACGTGTTTTTGTAAGAAACTAATTTTTCCAGTACTGTTGAGTCTTGCCCAAAGGCCAGTTCAGAACTCTTTTTTGCAGCTGGGATACCTGTTTTGTTTGCATCGCTGTCTGTCAAAGTATTTGGCTATCAGCTTTCATAAAGCTTTGTATTGTTTATTTGTTCTGCTGTGCATGTCTATATTTACATGAAAATTGATAGAAGGTTCAGAAACTACTGGTAGGAAAAAGTCTGCATAGATATGTATAGACTGTACTATTGCATAAATGTTTTACTTCAGTTAAAAGCTAAATCTGAAATTTCCAAACAAGTTTGTCTTCAAGCCCATTTATTTGCCCTCTACAGATCTGAGAGCATTTTAGCATCTCCTTGGGGTGCTTTCCTCTTTCTCCAGTTGGCTCTAGCAAGCATCATGAAGTTTCCGAGTGGTTTTACCACATCTTTTGATGCCTCCAAAGAAGAAATGTACCCACAAGGCCAGGAAGGCAGAGCTGACGTTCCTTGAGAGGCCGCGGGAGGGACCTGTCCATTGCTATGAAACTTTGCTACCTTCTTCCAAGAATCCAAGACGTGTTCCTGCAAAACCTGTAGATCAGAACACCTCTGCTGCCTGGGTTGGTATGAACTATCCTTCCCCCTGTGTCCCTCAGCAATGGTTTTCAAGTTTCTCCCATATGTCTCAACAGAAAGCTTTATGTCCTGGATACCGAAAATTTGTAGCACGGACCTGAATTCATTGTAGCTGCGTAAAGCATTAACAAGTACTTCTGAGTTGCTTCACATTCTAACTGCAATCACTAAGGTCTTGGTTATTTGAGGTCATGAAACTCTGTGCAGTGTGCACTGATTAATATGACCATTTGTCATCCGATAAACTAATTCTCATCAGGAAAATGCAGTTTTCTATGGCAACTGAAAACCCTGCACATAACCAACATTAGAGGGAATATTTTTATTGGCTTGCTACTTGAAATAACTGCTGAACACTAAATGTTACATGTTAAACTACTAGGTGTTTTGTTCAAATCTGACACTGCTAAATTTAGAAAACATTGGCTTTCATGTCAGGATTACTGGTTCTAACCTGCCCTCTTTCTCAGTCCGTGTGTTTTGAATAGTTTCTTTCCATATCACCTTTCCGATGGGCTCCTTTCTGGTCTGAAAAATAATATTCCAGGGACTGTTTGTAGTTTTCTAAGATACTCCTTATATCAGGTAATGTAAAGATTATTTTTATTCTTTTTTTTTTTGAGCAAACTGGTGCTGCAAAGACAGACTGTTCCTGTACAACAATAGTCATCACCTAGGGGAGCTCTGTTTAAGCATTATTGCTGCTTGATTTTGTTCTTCACAAAGCAGACTCGGGAAGCATGGTTTCAAACCTGCATGAAATGTTCCTTTGTTCCTGGTGACCTGTAGTTATTTTGGTGATGCCTTAACCTTGAAGAGAAACATATTCAATTTTTGTTCCCTTTTATGCATATATATGCCTGAGGCAGCTCTATGAATTCTGAAATGCTATGTAAAACTACTACTGTGAATTAGCATTCTTTTTGTTTGGAAGTTTGTTTGGTACTTTTGATTCTATACATACAGTGATTCTAAGATTTGTCTGAAGCTGAAACTGCTAGATATTTTTCCATTTGAAAATCCTGGTAGGTTTGTAACTTCCTGAAGCACCCCCTGCAGAGCTTCTGCCAACTTGTTTGTGGCAACTGATTTTCTGCTTCTCTCTTCTTGGTGTTATCTAAGTTTTTCATACCTTCTTGACTGCTAGGCTCCTGCACTGTTAAAGTCTACCCTACATGTTCTCTAAAGCCAGGAAGTCACAGCCTCAAAGTCAGTGGTTCCTCTATGTTCTTTTAAGTATCTGCCAGGATAAAGTTATCAGGGAAACAATTCTCTCATTTCCTGCACAAAGGCTTTTTGCATTCAAACAGTTAAGTAGTACAGCAAACAAACACAATCCTTAATTAGATTGCACTTAGGTTTTTTTTTTTTTTGGAGGGGTCTATGTGGTAACTGAGCAATGCTGGAAGGGATCTGTAGTTACGGTAGCTTGAACCCAGTTTGGTGTGCTCTAGGGAAAAGCAAACTGCAAGAAATGGAACCTTTTTTTTTTTTTGATACCCAGGAAGATGAAGAATACCATAATAGAAGGATTTCCAGGTTTTGAGTAAGAGTCCAGAATCTCTCAAAGAAATATAAATTGTTGAGCTTTGACCATCTTCTGTAGAAAGCTGATTTTAGAAGTGCTTTTTGGGTAATCTGTTACTCTAGAATATAGATATTAACTATGTTTTGAAGTAAATATGCTTTGAGGGAATAGTCTGGAAGCCTTATTAACATAATCTAAGGTGATGGAGCTAAGTGGGCATCCCTTAAATAATTTTTTTTATTGCTCTTGGGTTCAACCGCTACCTGTCTAGGGAAACTGAGGTAGTAGGTAATTGAATCTATTCAGAGTTATGCTAAGACACAGAAAGAAATAGGATCCATCTCTGAACTGTTTTAAATCTGCAGGGGTTACAGAAATAGACACTGGTTAGACTTTATAACCAAAATCTTGGGTGCCTTTTAAGTTGTTGAAGGATAGCTCTTTTCTGAAAATAGTGGCAGACCAGATTTCCCACTTAATGAACACACTGAAAAAAAGATTGGATAAGTGGAGGACTAGAATCAGGTTGGCAATACTTTGTCTGGAGAAAATTGTTGCTTTTTTCTTATTACTACACCTTTTCCTTCAGGTGTGCCCACAATTTGAACCAACTGAATCAGTGGTGTTGAAAGCATGCCAGAAGAAGCATTGTGGTCCTCGCAAACCCCAGAATCAGGATGCCAACCCCAGTTCGTTTCACACAGGAGGAGCTTGTCGAAAAGGTATAGCCTGCAAGTTTCCTCCTTTAACTTTTGAGAATCCAGAAGGACGTGCAGTCCACCCCTCGGATCATCCGAAATGCTCAAGGAAGAACACGCAGAGCTCTTGCAGCCAGCCCAAGAAACGAGCAGCAGCAAAAGCCAACATCCAGGTGAACAGTCCAGAGAACTGTAGAGAAATACCGTTACCTGCTTCCCAGCCTGTGGAGCCAGCAGTCTTTAGTCCACCGAATGTAGAGACTCCACAGGTACCTTCCATAAGGAACCAGAGATGCTGCAGAGCTCTGCCACAAACAAGTAGCCATGCCTGGCATCTGGAAAAAGAGCTGGCATTTGGTATTGATCCCTGTGGGAGAGAGGAGTCGGCAACAGTACTGGTTATGGATACTCCCGAGCATGAGTATGGAGTAAAGGTTACTTGGAGACACCGACCTCACGTCATGAAATACTTCAGGGAAATAGGGAAGCTGAGCACCACTGACATAATGGTGAATGCAAACCTCAAGGACATGGCCTGACATCTGACTGGTGGGAGCAATAATTTTATGTGCACAGATACATACAAATAAACAATGTGACTTCCACGGATGGAGAGGAAAGGTGATTTTAAGCCAAGCTCTGTGCTGTGGCTAGCTGATTCCTCCAGAGAAATACCCCAGCAGGGCAGACGGCTGTTTTTTGGGGGATGGAAGTATGCTGGGCCCAGGCTTCGTAGGGCATCGGGGTGGCTTTCCTCGTAGGGGCTGTTACTCCAGCCCCGAAGGAAGGG
>NW_010159698.1:0-1102 GCF_000695765.1 Mesitornis unicolor
GGGACAGCAAAGCGCTGCGGGACGACCGGGGACAGCAAAGCGCTGCGGCAATCGCAAGAGCGGCAGCGGGTAACGCGGTTAGCGGAGAGCGCTGGGTATGGCGCTGCAGCGCGGGAGCGCAGCGTGTGAAACGCGGCCTTTTTATGACAAAGCGTAAGACGCTGTTACTGCGGTGGGGAGAATTCATACAGAGCACAAAGTAAAAGGCAACAAGAATTTCAACTTTTAATTCAAATTTTCAAGTTTCTCACGGTAGGAAATCCCATCTCTCCCACTTTGATGCAAAACAAATTAATGTGATAACCTGATAAAATGTTACACTGTTGGTGACTCTAGAAAAATAAGATTATAATGTCTTACAGTTGTCTTAAACAGTACTTTTCAAGAGCAAGCAAAAAACAGTTTACAGAAAGGAAATAAATAATTACAACCCATCAGAGCAGCCTATACATTGTTTTAACATAAAATCCTTGTTTTGTAGCATTTCAACTTATAAAACAGCCCACATGCAATACAGCAATACAACACAATGTCAGCAGCCAGCCAGACGATTGACAGATAGTGGTTAATCAGCAGCAGCACACAACTCTAAGCTGGTAGGGAAGTTTAAAATTAAACCCACATAGTTTTGAAACTGATACACACTGACCCAACATTAAAACACAACCAAGCCCAAACAAACCAGAAAGGACGTTTTGATTAGGAGAAAAAAAATTCAAACTTATTCTTTATCTATGACTAGTTCCAGTTCTCCCTTTCTCTCATTTATCAAACAAAATGAAGAAGTCTAGAAGAGTTTCCCCAGTATTTGCTACCTACAGATAGGATATTTGAGGACTCAAATGGTATCCTGAAAAAGATTAATCTTTTAACTCGGTGGAATGCATTAGAGGAACCTGACACCCTAGACACTGCCTACAAGCTTTCAAATTCCACCAGCTGCCTACGTGACACAATTTGGAAGGTGGTGGTGAAAATTCAGTCCCTTACAGTCTGAATCTCAAAGTATGTACAGCTAAGGTAATGAATACTGGTATGAAGCTCTGCACCTGCCTGAAAGCAAAAGGAAAATGAGTATTTTAGAAACGCAGTATCAAGCTCC
>NW_010159698.1:1133-3390 GCF_000695765.1 Mesitornis unicolor
GAGCTTTCACTATTTGTTCTGATTTAAAGGCCAAGGAAGTGAAAAGGCCTCTTCAGTAGAAAGACTACATCAGACCAGGAGCCTTGCCTTAGCTGCAGCAATCTCTAGGATTCAAAAGCGAGTGCACTAGGCTACTGCCAAAGAGAAATACACCTGACTTCAAGCTAACCCTTGCTTGCATCATTTCTGAATGGCACTCAAGCAACAAAAAGTTTCCTAGGCAACCCCAAAAGAAGTAATCCGTTTTACACAACCCTCAAGTGAACAGCTTCAGCATTTACCATCTGGTTCTGACTTGGCCGATTCCGACTGCGTAGTTCCTAAGTATCAAAAAAGCAAGCTGCAGCTGAGAAGCCAGGCACAATTCAATCTTTGATTAACAATTTTCTTTCACCACTTTCTTTCAATTCTTATTTTAAACAATCACACAACACATACTCTATTTCAAACAGTAAAGATGCATCACACCTGTGCAAACACTAAACACATCGTTATTCAGGCACAAAGAAGCCAGAAGGAATTCAAGTAAGAGTCAGAAAGTAATTTGGAAGATGCATGTCTTCTAAATCATAGAGGTCTTTTACGCTATATTAAAAATAAATCCATTTTTCCATCCACACAAATAAACAGCTGACTTGCCTATATATACACACATACCTAGTATTTAGATATTAGTTTAATTTTTGGGGGTAACTTTTCATAAAAGATGACAATTTTCTATAAAAACTAGTCCTTGAATTCTTGAAATCTATGTACCTACCAGATAAGTAACTATTATTTAAGAGAAATTCTTTTTTTTTTTAAAAATAAAAATATATAAGTTTCTCTATACTACCTCACGGCAGCTAAAATATAATAATTTTACAGTGAACTGGTCATACAAGGAAAAATATTTTGTTTCTCTATAGATAATTTCAGTTAAAAACAACAAACCCAAAATATTTTGTATTTTAAATGAACTGGTCAATAGGTTAAGAAAGAAAAATAGTGTTAGAACACTGCAGATGATCCTGCTGACACCACAATGAGTAATTACAACTTTTAGTCTTTGTTACAAATGCTGCAAAAATGTTTCTATGAAAAAAGCAATGTTCCCCTCCATCCCCAAGAAATTATAACAGTAAGCCATTAAAAAAAAAGAGAAAAAGAAAGCGTTTTAGGAGGCATTTCTCTTAGCTTGCATGATATAGCCTTTAGACTTGATAATTCCTCTGCTTTTAACAATGACTGAATACCGGAGAAGCCACAGAGGAATCCACTCGTGTGCTTTCGTGTTCTGGATGCTTTCCCGGAGAACTTCTTGGAAACTTGCTTCACAAAGTAGTTCTGAAGTTAAAAAGGGATATGCATGCTTTAAATAATGCCACAAACAGCTGCAAAAAGCAACACTGAGTAAGAGAAGCCTTTTCCTACAGTCAAAAGTCTTAAGCAGTGCCAGATAGTCCACAGATCCCCTCTTCTGGAGTGCTCATAGGGTAAAAGCAGCCGAATGTTACAGCAGCAGTCTTCAGGACATTTTTGCAACATTGAGTGTTTCCCACAAAACTAATTAACTGAGATTTCTACAATATCAAATGGTATTGATCTGCAGAGCTATTAGCAAGAAATTGAAATTAAATTTGAAGAGCTAGCCAGACAAACCAGAAAAGAGTGAAGCACAAGGCTGACAGTAGAGTACTGAGCATTCTCAGTTGTCTCTGCAGTCACTGGAAGATCCCTATTTGTGTCCCATAACTGGGCTCACACTAACCACAAGCCCAGGAAGCATTAACAACAATGGGTTTAAACGCCACAAAGCAGAAAAGGTAGGCAAGTACAAATCGTCCCAGCTTCCTCTGGAAAGTCAGTCAAGGGAACAATCTCTTTGATGGGGAGTGTTTCCAAAAGACAGTCTCAATACTCTTCATCTGACCATTACAGTTAAGCTTGGTAAGCAATGCAGAAGGGGATCACTCCTTGCTTTGTTTTCTATCCAAATCCTTCATTTCAAGACTCTCAGTACAGAGTATTTAATAAACCAGACTGCACTTTGGACTTCACAGGACACAGAAATGGTCAGACTGAACAGCGATTCATCTGGTGTGCTGCCAGAGCAGTGCTGATACATGCTCAAGCACTGATGAAATTAATTAGTCACAGTAGTGGTACTACAGAACAGGTATTTCATACTTATTTTCTCTGGGGGGAATGGGAAGAAAGGAGACGGAAGGAAAAATCTGATCATCCTGAATAGCTGGTGATTAGGAAGAGTGTAGGG
>NW_010159698.1:3421-9309 GCF_000695765.1 Mesitornis unicolor
AATACTGATTAAGACTTCTCGCTTACAATTGCAGCAAGATATTTAAGGGGTCATTCTAGTGAAGATGATTAAATGATGTTGAGAGAACCTAATACAATATCCCAGAATATTCTGGGGAGCTGCTAACTCCGAGTTCTAAAGTCTGAAGGAAAGCCTCCAACTCCTTCAATCATTTAATAAACAAACATCTGCACAAAACAAGTAAAAAATTTACACCAACTTTTTTGTAATCATGCTATTTTAAGAAGTCATTACTCTGAATCCTGCTTTAGAGCATCTTAATTTTTGTCTAACATTACCAAACTACTCAAAAATCAACTGACAGTCAACGTTTCTACACAGCCTATTTCACAGACAAGTTCTAGGCAAGTGGACTTTTATTTGTCATTTATTGACCTTCAGTAACACAACTATCATTTCATTTCATGTTTTGTGGAAGTAAGCTATTTTTTGAACCCATGTAGTATAAATTTCTTCTTTGTTCTTCTATTTTCCCCAATTAAAATTATTTCAATAAACTATTCAAGGCTGGAAGACTGCCTTTCCTCCCCTTTCTCGAAGCAAAAGCAAGAACTCAATAGAAATATTTTATAGACGTGAAACTTTTAGAGTCTTCTGTTCAGGATTGAAACGTAATGAAGTTAAAAAGTTCAAAGAAAGGTTATTCATAAATACATTCAGAAATCTTCTGTTAACTCATCTGGCACAGCCTTACCTTTTGGGTCATTGTGAGTTAACAGCTGTATGTCGAACTGTTTGGCAAATGCTGTGAGATCAGGTGGCATCACACAACAGGAAGCCAGGTTCACCTGATTACTACTTGGTTTCACCTGAAAGTAACAAAATACTTTTGTGAGCAGAAAAATATTAATGTACTTATCTTAGTTGATTCCCCCATGCCTCTATGACAACAGAAATTCTGCCTGGAACAATTTGCCTTTGACGATTGTTTTGAGGTCTGATCAAGGCTAAGTAATTCTGCACGATGCTGAACAGGCAATTCCTACACATGCAATTTCCCACAGCACAGGGCCTAAAGCATAGGATCTAACTTCAGATGCTGCCACAGCAAGGTGCGTACTAACCCATTCTGGCTTCCTGCCTGCTGCAGGTTGTTAGTGGAAACACTATAGGGGTGTCAGTTTGAAAAAGACTTTAAATAAATTGAGTATTTTTTAAGGATATATAGTTTGCAATCATTTGTGCCTTCAGGTAAGAGCCTAGGTCAAATTAAGTTAAAAGGGACTCTCTTCCATTGACTCTGCTCATCACAGACTGCATCCATGATCATCACGCGGGTGGTCATCAATCTCCTCAATTATCCTCCTCCTCAGTATGCAAAAGCCAGTGAAGAGCACGGATCTGAAGTCTCAGCAAGACCTCCCATACAGATACCGGTATGCTCACATACCACATAAACGTTGGAAGACAAATATTCAAAGTACTAATAAAGAAACAGTAAATCCAAAAGCCTACATAAGTATGGACACATTAGTACAGACCTCCATCACTTCAGTGTTACAAGAGGCATTTTAAGTCACACTGGACAACAAAGTATTGTGCCACTTCATTCATAGCCTGTCCTCCCCTTTACATTAAAGCTTAGCACTCAAAGAGCAGTTTTCTAAGGGGAAATCCCTCCATCTGCAACACAGCCTTAAGTGAAAACAGCTTTGTTTTCAGTCACTGGAATAAATCTGAAGGTTTAAGAGTATTGTTTATATTCCTTCTAAATGTCAGGGCATTCAGAACTGAAACCTTAACTACTTCAAAGAACCCGCTACTGAACACACCCATGGTTTCCAGCCTTTGCTGGCCTGTACATAAGAACACTGAACAAGTGACAATCACACTTTGAGCCTCTCCCACCTTGAACTGTGACTGTCCATAAGATGCTGAAAATAACAAGGCTAATTAATATTGTGTATATAAATCAATTTATAGATGCTTATAACAATATGGCAGCCAACAAAATAGTTACTATGTCCTAGAAATGTGACAAGTAGGAAGTTTGTTCTCACCTGTGCCCATAGATACAGCTGCTCCAACAGTGTTTTATCGAGGTCAGAGGTACCTATGGCAACAATCTTTTTGTTTTGAACGAGATTTTCAAGTTCTTGCCAATAAGGCTGCAAATACTCCAAGGAGAGGCTAGTTCCATCTTCAACAGGAGGTGGGGCAATAATGACCGAGTCTAACTGTGCAACTCCGAGGGCACAACACGCTGAGGGGAAAAAAAGAACAGAGACTGGAAAATCTTTTGTGCAGTATGAATATAAGCAGCATGACTTTCCAAATTCAACAAAAAACACACCTCCTGCTTCACTCCGCTAGCTTCCCATTCGCTATTTGTAACTGAGTGATCAGCAGTCAAGGATAGCAACACTATGTTTTTAGCAAAGAATCAAGCATACAGCTGAAGGCCAAGCTTCAACTGCAGGTACTGGGGAAAACAACACAACAAAAAACCCACCACCAAAGTAAGTGTGAATTTTTTTTCTCCTTTTCAATATTAAAATTGTATTTTTCCTGTAGACAATGGTGACACAATTCTTGATTCCTTCACTCTCAGTTTCTTCCGAAATTCATAACTTTCACTCCAAACTATAACCCAAATACAGGGTGTGGACTAAGAGAACTACGTGATATGTGATTTAGATGAAAAGCACATCAAATACGAAGATTTAAATTGCCAGAGAGAAGTGCCAAGTCTTGGAGTACCACTGAGCTTTAGGAAAGATGCAAGTCATGAGGCCTCTTCTGCACAGCAAAAAGAATAAAACTAGGTCACTAAATAAATTATTCTCTTCTGGAAAAGAATTCTATGAATGTATTTTTAACGAATGGGACTACAACTTGTAATGAGGAGGCTATTAACTGGGATATCAATAGAAAAGAATGCTATCTGCCCTTTGTTCTTTGGTAATCTCTTATGCCCAACTGTTCTTCCAAAGTGATGAAGTGCAGTGCTGCTCACAATTACTGCTGTATTAGGCTAACAAAACTTTACGTGTCAGTATAGCCATCGTATTCTATTTTCAATAAACATTAACTATTTCATCAGCTGCTTGCAATATTGTTTGAGTTCCTAAATAATCTCTGAAATATTGCACAGTTAGTGTTGAAGTTCATGCTAAAAAACAACTGGCATCTAACAACCACTTGTAAGAACTATTGTATCGCTGTCACTAAACCACCACGTGCTATTCACTGTTTAACAAGTCTCGTGTGAAAGAATAAAACTTGCTCCTGCTTGAAGTAAGGGGTCAGATCTGAGTTTGTGGTCCCAGGGTTGCAGGGATCCCTCTTTAGTAAGTTTACCGACTGAACTAACGTGTAAATAGACTTGATTAACCAAGTCGCTCTTCAGGGAAAAACAGGATATACTTCTGACAGTCACTAAATACACCTCAGAGATGGAGAAGGTTATACATGTATTTCTAAACACTAAAGTAAAAAAGAAACCCTACCAGAAGTTTGAGTTTCACACTTACCCATGTCAACTGCATCTCTGATCGACGAAGAGTTTGATCCAACGATGAAAAGTTTTGCTATTTTCAAAGAAACTGGAATCAGTAACTAAACAAGCCAGCTGTTATTAAATGTAGAACTGTTTATTTGTGCTGTATACACTACCGATGAGCTCTTGGGTAAAGGGCTGTTAGAATATATATCAATACTTCAAGAACTGGAAAGAAAATGTTCTGGAAAGTGATAGCTCAATGAAAACAAATTTGAGAGTTGTACAGTCTCAGAACACAAAGTCATCCAGTGAGATGATCTACTGAACTGCAAAGCTAGCATTTAAACATCAAGACTAAGCAATAACCATAACAACCTGTGTAAAATCCCTCAACATAACAGTGCAGACAGATTTCTTTGGAACTTACTGAGACTCAAGACGTACTACTGCTAGTTTGGTCTGCCTCCTTCAAGTTCATCATACTCAACCTGGAAAAACTGTGCAAATCAATGTGCTTCCAATGCTGTTTCTTAACTGCAGTATTAGTTGTAATATTTTGCTTCAGAGAAGTCAAAGATTCAGAAAAAAACATGCAAAAGGTCTTCAGGGGATGAAAGGTAAAACTAGCACAATATTGAGATGCTTTAAAACTTGAAATCTGAAATCCAGTCTCTCTTAGCCAACTTCTAGATTACCCAAAGCTGAATATCATTTGACCTTGAAATTACAAAACAGGGTGGAAAAAACAGACCACTATGAACATCCTATTAATAACTGCACAAGAAACCTATTAATGCCACTGCATCTTTGACTGTGTCCTTACCTGATACTTTCAATTCATCCCTTTCTTCAAGATTTATTTTTTCTATTGCTTGAGCTACAGTACATTCCAGAACGTCCACTATTTCCTGTAATAAGTACATAAGACTTAGGAACAACTCGTGAAGAAGAGACACTAGGTTTCTGAATAATGTTTTTAAGTAATTAAAAACCCTTCAGTTAGGAACAGGAATAGTGTAAGAGTTCAGTGACAGAAAGCGAGCTTCTTGATCTCCGAGGGGAAGACAGGAAATCGTAGCCATATGAAAGGCCCTATATGCCCCTAACATAAAAAATATAAATTACTAGTAAGAATTATTGTAATTTAGTAGTGTTCTGATTTTCTGCCATGAACAAATTGCTGGGCCAATCCAAACTGCCTTGCTTTAAAACAAATCATTAATAGAATTAAGGGAACATCTCTGTATAGAAGTATTTTGTAATTTCAGTGAAGCCTAACATGAAAATACCAGGAAATACAGATTTAGAACAATAATTTTGAAACTAAAAATTAGGAACATTTCAGATCTTTCACCCTCTGTCCTCATCTGAGACAAAGCCGATACAAGATGACTTTCTAAGGCTTTACTTACATTAGATTTTGTATTATACACACATATATACCACCCCACACCCAACCAAAAGCTCGTTGGTAATTATTGCTGCCCTTCCAAAAAATCCTCAATCAAGGCTTCAAGTTATTCCATGCAGTCAACACCTTAAACAGAAGTTTGCTTTTTAATTACTCCAAACCAGTGTAATTCATTAAAGAATTTGGTATTATACAGTTGAAGTGTTTTGACTGTAAAGCCTGATTTACACTAAATCATTAACTTTAAATGGATCGCTACATCTTATAAATGTCTATTTATGTTCTCTTCTTGAGCAATCATTGGATCCCCCAAAAATCATTCAGCAATAACTGCAGGACCATGCTCCAGTGCGGAAAGCAGCGTGTGAGGTTGACATGACCACTGCACAGGAACTGGGAACAAAACCCAAAGAAACCACCAGGAAAGTTTTTGGGTTGTTCTGGTCTTACTGGGGTGGGGTTTTCTGTTTTGTTTTGGTGTGGTGTTTGTGTTTTTTTTTTTAAAAATGCATGCTAATGTTTCACAGAGCAAAGAACGCATTTAGTGGGAACCTCTTACTGCTTTGCTAAATTTCAGAAGCAATAATGAGAGATAAGCACGCAAATACACAACAATATCAATGTCAGATGCCCATGGCTGTGGTTTTAAGAATTATGTGGAAGTCTTTAGCATTTAAAGGAAAAATTGCCACTTCTACATCTTCAGAAATATTGCTGAGACAACCAAGGCTGTTTCAGAAGTCCCCACCAAACAGTACTGATCTTCAGTCATCTGGTTTATGTCCACCAATTTTTTACAAGCATGCTAGCAACCTTCTAAGGTACACAGCTGGGGTTTGTTTTCTTTTGTGACTGCCCCAACAAGTAACTTGAAATCTTACAGACTAGGACTTATTTTGCTAAGAATTGTCATCCACAGGATTCTTTACTTTGATATTTCTTAACCTCTCCGAATTAACTCTTCTTAACTGATTTATTAAATATATATAAAAAAGGAGTTGAGAAATCTTTCCC
>NW_010159698.1:9340-11637 GCF_000695765.1 Mesitornis unicolor
AAGATATGTGAGGCTGCAGATACTTTTAGAGAAATTCAATAGTTTAATTTCCATTTTCAAAGGTGTAAACGACGACATATTCCTGTTTTCACACGTAACACAGATAACATGCATAAGCTCTCCTACCTGATTTACACCTTGTCCAATCTTTGAGCTCCATTCAGTCAGCGTTTTCTGAATGCAGTCCCGCACCTACAAAACATTTTTTCAAATTGAAGTGTAGGTAAGTTACAGTTGCACAGAAATACAATGATTCATAGGCACGTAGGACAGACCCAGCAGGTGAACGAAAGACACCATTCCCTCGACCACAGATTACTCCTTCACAGCTTCCATCTGAAACTTGTTCCAACTCGTTTACTCACATATTTTCCTCTTCTTTCACAAAGAGCTTTAGCAGTAATATGAGTACTTTACACTGTATCTTAAGATGAAAAAACAGCACCATACCCCCTTGTTCTTGCTTGCTTAGCATTGTTCTTTCCTTTAAAGATGAGACTGGTCTGAGAAATAAATGAAGTAGTCAGGTAACTGCATTCGTGCTGTGACTTTGTTAGGAATGAGACTTTACAATCAGTAAGTTCTCATTATATTAATTACTTATCTTTCCAAGATGCATCTGACCCTTTTCATTTACTGCCTACCCATTCCACTGTGCCAAACCACTAATGCTTTTAAGTCTTTCACTACCAAAGGGGGAACCTTCAGATCCTACCCCACACTTGCACCTTTCCTGCATCCACAGCTAAAAACCAAACATGACGAGGGTTCTGATCCTGGATTTTCTTGAACACAGTAAGGTGTAACTATTAAGTCTAAGTCCGCATCTTGTACCAGTGCTTCAGCTGTAGCAATGCTCTACCTTCCCTCTGGTACATCTCAGGAGCCATTATCCTGCAGGCTGAGTGAAGGTACTGTCACTGCTATCTGCCACAGCTAAGAGCACTTTCATGAGCTGCTGCTTCACTTCACTTTTAGCAATACATTTTATATCTATGTGAATATTTACTTTTTGTACCATTAAACAGCAGTTACCTGGGACACCTAACATGAAATCAGGGCACCCATAATAACATGCACAAACTAGAAGCCAGCTTCCCCCCATAAACCTGGATATCACAAAGTTTAAGACATAACACAGCAGTAACACGTTGTGAACACACTCTATACATTCTTCTCCAGTCATTTAAAATGACATGAAAAAACACTCAAAAGGCAAGAACTGACTCCCTATCCCACTATCCACAATGCTGGAACTCTTTACCCTATTCTGATACAACTTATAGTATTATCTTCTCCTTTCTGAAGGGAAGTGAGATGCTGCTACATACCTGTATTTTATATACTGCTGCTTTGCAGCTCTCACACTTTATATTTCTACTGCAGTTAGTACCAGACTGTCTCCAAAGCACACCATTCCCCTGCCCTCAACACGTGTGAAAAGTGCAGGTTACTCGATTGCTTTGACCAGTTTCCAAATGCAGCTACATCCCCAAACTCCTAATGTTAGGGTTCATAGCAGAATTTTAGCTTACATTCTGCCACCAAGAACTACACACACACACTAACTATACCAAATAGAAGACTTAAAAGCCTATTTATTTCTGATAATTAACTCCAATTATTTGCTTTCAGAATTGCAACAACTCTGAAAGCAGGCAGCCTTAAGTTTAAAGGCAGATTTCCCTGTAAACAAATGAAGTTAAGGTATTTAACTGTTTAGTTACGCACGCTGGCCACTCTGTTTAAGAGCTCTCCAGAAACTGCTCACACACCAGTGCCAGTTATGATACAGCGATCTCCGATACATAATCGAGCCTTATTTCACACAGATCACAGGACACTAACGAGCAACCAAACCAAATAAAAGAGGTTATTTCCACATGACATCTGAAGTCTGATGAACTCTGCCCTCTCATTACATCATCCTCTCAGTCGCCTTTCTTGCCATTTGTGCACAACTAACATGCGACCAACCAACTTCTAGATCATGGACAGTGCCAGCACATAGCAACAAACAGCTCAAACGACAGCTCTTGTGATCACTAAATGAGTATTTCCAGATTACTGTGTCATGACAGTGGTTTTGAAGTTCGCGGCCACAGGACCTCCAGCCATTTTATGCAAGTCCTGACATACACAGCTACAGGCGCTAAACACGCCAGGCGCTGCCCGGGGCACCGAGGCCCGCCCCGCCGGGCCGCTCCCTGGGCGGGACCGCCCCCGAGCAAAACCAGGCCTGCCCGCCCTCCGGCATGGCACAAAAACAACACGGAAAGCCGCTGCTCTCGTTTCGC
>NW_010159699.1:0-8694 GCF_000695765.1 Mesitornis unicolor
AATATAATCTCAACGTGCAAAAATTTTGAAGTAATTTGAACTGCCACAGGAAACTTTTTAGGAATTCAACTAACTGAATGCTGCTGAGCTGGGCTGACCCATTTCCCTGTTTCTCTCCCTGCAGGTTGCTAGCCTGTGATGGAGGGATGTCTGTAGCAATGTGAGGCTGGGCCATGGGGTTGAATATGCTCTTTCTAGTCTGCTGAGGTGTTGGATGAAGCCTAAATATGACAGTGAAAGGCGAAACTCCCATAATGATGATAAAATGTAATGCTGAAGAAAGGGTGTCTGCAGTCATCCTTTATGTGGTCATGTAATATGACTCACAATATTTGGAAAGATTGCTTCTCTTGTGTGAAACATTCATTTAAAACACTTGCATAGAAATATTTGGGCTTTGTTTTGATTTTTTTTATTATTTGCAGGGAAGAAAACAAAATTAATAATGACAGACTTTGTATATATTTGTATTAATTTGTGTGAAAAATGCTCTATAAACTTAAACCATATTTTACCGTGGGTTGAGATATGTCATGTTCTCTTCTACACCAGGACCATTCTTTTGTCCTCCAACAAGTAGATATTTCTCTTTTAAGGCTGAGAAATGAGAACCATGGCAGTAGGTCAGTGGGTAATATATACCTGCTTTCACTTGTTTAAATTATATTTCCTCTTTACACTGTGGCTCAGCAGTATCTGGAGACTATTGTTTCCTAGGCTAATGCAATCTTTCCACACAAAAAGCTCTTGATCTGTTCCTTATCTACAGTCCAGTTGCTGGCACCAGTGTTTCATCCGTTTGGTGCTAAAATGCACAGAAAGCAAATACATATAATTTCAATGTTGAGGTATCCTTCTAGAATCTTTAGCTCAGCTTATTTTCATTAAGTAAGGTTTTTCTTGTCAGCAATATACATGCCCTCGTGTCCTTCACCCTAGAGAGAGAGTGAGAAATGAAGAAAGGGAAAAGGTCTATGAGACTTCAAAAGCAAAAATGTTTGGAGCCATGTTGCCTTTCAAACAAAAGTAGTGAGATTTACCTTGTGTATGTGAGCACATGCAGGATTATTACATCTTTATTATTGCACATTGTTACACAGATGCTTATGCACACATTTACTCATTTACTTGTGACATGACAGCTATTAGCAATGGTGTTATCTAAAATAAATAAAGACGCGGTGCTGTTTGATGCTAAAACCTTTTTTCTGCTGTTAGCATCAATGCAAGTCCATGCTGCACATTAGCTAACATAATTAGTTCAATTTATCATGTTCTTTATTCTTGAGCTTTTATGAGGTATTTATGGATATTCGTTTAAAAATGCACATCTGCATAACAGATCGACTTTTTTTAGAGAAGTAAAGGCTTGTTTGCTCTTATTAACTTGAACTGGTATGACTTGGGACTCAACATTTCTGAAAATCAGATTAACATCGGTCTACCAAAATTCACTACACTTTAACTGAAAGCATGACATTCTGAAATGTCTTAAATCTCAGTCAAGTTAACTCAGAGATTATTTTATGAGTATTAAATTAAAAATATTGTCAAAAGATATTTTTATACAAAACTAAATTTGCAAATATTTGGATTTATTTTCCCTGTAAAACTCCACAAATCTCTCCACATCAGAGATCACACCAAAATAATTTAAAAATTACAGAGGTGATGAAATGCCACAACAGCTTAGCCATGCACAAATATTCAGTTACCAGTTTACCAACAGAACTGTAAATCACAATATTGAAAATATTCAGTTACTTGCCACAAGACATGTATTTCATCAGTCAGAACAAAAAGAACGTAAGAAGGTACCAAAAGTAAAACCCATAATTTACTGATCGTGCTAAAAAGATTAAGTATTGTAATATTTAATTATAAGCTTTTAAATGAATAAATTCATAAAAGAAAGCAGGAGCTTAAAAGAAGACAATCTTAATACAGTAATAAGTATGGGTTTTCATATGGCTCTTTTCAGTTCATATTATTGTTAATTACAAATATGAATACTTCTTAAGTACCTTCACATGTAATATTTAATTATCAATAATTTGTAATTTATCATCTTTGCATAGTCACCCTCTATTGGTATTATAATTACATGTTTTTAATTAAAATTAATACAAAAATTTGGTGTATGTAAAACCCCTAGCATTATATAGAGATAATTATTTATATAAAAAGTAAAGTCTCTCATTATCCTGGGAGATAAAAAGGCCTTTAACAGTAGGAATGTTATCAGCCTCCAGTGACCAACTATCTTCTCCTCAATAATTAAAGAACTAAGTAAATGTACCCAAAATTTAGCCTTTTTAACCTCTGCAGTTATGCAGACTCTGGGCTGACTGTAGACAGCAGTGAAAGATGCTGGCATTACGCCAAGGACATTTCTCTGTCTTAAATAAATACCATAGAATTGCAATCAACATATTGTGTGAGGATCCTGCTGTGCTATATTTCTTTTCATAATGAACCTTCTTAAGCATTTGAAGTAGATATCAAAATAATAAATCATTTTTATAAGGGATTAAAAAACCCATGAAGTGCTTCAATACTTGCCTTTGAAGGTTTGCTTTTGTAAACAACAGTGGTCAAAATCAACTTTGGAGATAAATTTATTCATTCTTTCCTTCTGCAAGATCTTCATGTGGGTTTGAATCAGCGGTCTAGTAACTCATGGCCCAGCTCCCTGAACTATTTCACTATCATTTTAGTTTACCAGACTTTTCCTTATACCAGGAGACAGTCATTTGTAGCATCAAGCATCAGTCTCTGGGGAATGGGTATGAGTTGAGTTTTAGGCTTATTCTCTGAAGAGGATTCAGGCTTACTTATGCCTGGGTGGGATTCTCATTTACAATTGCTCTGGAGCCCAGTGGTGCAGCACGTTGCAAGGAAGTTTGTAGGACTAAGACCATTATGGTGAGTATATGTCTTTAATTTCAAAACATGTCCTGTTTTTATGATTTTTGAGAGGTTACTGAATATGCAGAACAATTCAAATTGAGACTAAGTGACCAGCTGGCCTAAAAGATTTATCACCAGGAGGTTCATTAGCATCTCTGTTTCAGTATTACTTCCAGTTCCCTAGTATTGCAGCTACAAAAAATACAGCCCATTTGAGGATTAATTCCTCAAACATAGCTCATCATGAGTGGTGTTACATGATCTCATCAGGCATATAGTCCAGATTTCTAAAGAAATGAATGTATCTCAAGATACTGAAAATCTTCATGCTTACTAGCAGAGATGGCAATTGCTTGTGTAAGTGCTTTGGAAAATTCTTCAAAGCTTGTATCTATGTTGTAAAACACTTAAATACCTCATCACTTAAGTAAATAACTTATCATACCCTTATGAGCTACTATATGTGCCTGAAAATCAAAGGCA
This sequence comes from Mesitornis unicolor, assembly GCF_000695765.1. NCBI lineage: Eukaryota > Metazoa > Chordata > Aves > Mesitornithiformes > Mesitornithidae > Mesitornis > Mesitornis unicolor. Next base: position 3,394 of record NW_010159699.1, read on the forward strand.
AAAGGAGCATTAATGCAGCAATTGAACAGGCTATGAATTAGGGCAGCCTCTGCAAAACCAAAGGTTGTACAGCCAAGATAGTTGACAGCAGAGATTAGAACGTGGTGGCTGTACTCAGATCTGAGTACATCTTCGTTTCATGAGCTCATGGCTCGCTGTTCTCCCTGGGGCAGACAGCTTGTCATCTCAGTTTAGGAGATAGCAATGTGTCAGTAAGATTTGGCTGAAACTTGCCCTTGTTGATTTAGTTCTTGTGTTGGGGACTCTGTGTTTAAATGCTCATTAAGAAGAGCTTACGCGTTACTTTTTTCTCCACTTCAGATCTATTACAAAATGGTAATACTGTTTGTGATATAGTTCACTAAGTTAATTATCACTTGTGAAGCTCTCCCTCCTCCAGCCCACCATTTTTTCTACAGCTATTTAGACATGTCATGTTCCTCCATTGGCAGCAGTCATGCTGAGGTCCTAATTTACTAAGATTTAAAATGTTTTGTCATCTCAGGTATCTCTTCGAGTTTCTTTTAGTCAGTCAGGTGTTGCTAGAATTCTCTTAGAATTGGTTGAACCCCGACTTCAGGATGTCATGTTTACTAGATTATAATAGTGGTGGTTGGTGGTTGAGAAAAAAGGCTCAGCAGAAAGAATCCAATCCCTCTGAGAAAATGAATATTCAGAAAATCGTGTCTTACCAAAGATACATCATTAATTTGTCAGAAGCGGAGTCCACATGCATTATCTGCTGTATGCTGTATCTGCTGTATGCAGGCCAAGACTGCTGTTTGACATTTACCTGAGTAATAAAGAGAAAACGATCTAACTAGAAAAGTAAATAATTGAAACTACTGTGCTAAGAATGGGAGGATTCCTACCTATCTAAGCCATCTGAATGTTTTTCCCTAAATAAACACATTAGAAATTGGCAGAAAAAACCAGAGTAGGAATGTCAATCGTGGCAAGCTATGAGAAGAAATGTAACAATTTAGTTTGCAACAAACTGTAATAGACACTGTAATGGACACTGTGAAGCGGTAGTAAAGGGAGATTCCCTTCCAAGAAAGGCTGTGATGTAAATGTGGCAGCCCAGGTGCAAGTCGGGACCCTCTCTGCTGATGGACATGATGGCAAAAATCTGCCCCTGCTTCGCCTTCACTTTGGATGAGGTAGCAGCCTGGTTTGTAGGGGTCCTGTACAAGGACATGTACAACAGCTATTTTCTTGGGGAAAAAAGTCATTGTAGGTGAGATGGAAGAATCACTCAGGATGATTCAAACATTGAATCTATGATCAGATTCAGAAGATTATCACAGAACTTCTGGGTGAGGCCCTCAAACACTACAGATCTGTTATTTATTCAGTGTCACAGAGGGATAGTCATGTAGGAGAGAACGAACTTCACTTTCAGTACTAAGGCTGGCTGATATCCTCAGTGCTAACCTACAGATCTTGATAGGATCACTTGTATTTTACGTAAATATACCCTGAAATAAGTGGCTAAAACCACTCTCAGAGAGTGAGTTCTATAAATTAAACATAATCACATAGGCAATGTACTCAAGCACTTTTTCATAGTAATGCATTTTACTTATATTAAAAGTACCTGTTTACCATAATAGACTCTGATTAATTTTATTAAAATAGAGCATTTATCAAAGATGCTGAAACATGTGTGTCTTTCCAGGTGAAAGAAATGTGTTAACAGATTTTAATGATGCATATAGAGCATATTCTTTAGACCTCAGGAATATAGAGGAGCAGCAGCTTTGTTTATGGGCACAAAAGCTGACATTCCTCTCTCAGTTTTGCTAACTTTTACTAATTTCTTCTAAACATTGATGTTTCAGCTCTTTGAATATTATTTTGCTTTGCAAGTAATTAGTTGGAATTATGAGGACTGTTTGAAGAACAAAATGTTATTCAATGTGAAAAGAGGGATATGAACTGTACCTTACCTTCTTCCAAAATAAACTTGAAGTTTGGATCCCTAGCCATGATCTACTCTCAACTTTGTTAGAGCTGTAAGATTTACACCAGGTAAATATTTTGATTAGAGTTTCTTTAACTTTTATTTTAACAACCAATTTATTTCCTTTTTTGTATAATCAAACATCTCTATTCTACTAACTTAATTTGTCTTTCTATAGACTTAAAATATGTTCTGTTCCTAGAGTTATCATTACTTCAGTTTTCTAGGAAATTCCTAGAGACTTCTTTCTGTTTGCAGTTGATACTTACACTCTTCTGCTGATTTTACTGTCAGTTTAGTTGCTATTGAAAACAAATCATAGGCTATATGCAGGTTGAACAGGTCTAATCTCTCATTTTTACTGTAGTGCTTACAAATCTGGGCTACTTATCACAGAGATGGGTTTACATTGATTACATGTTTACTGGTTCTTCCATCATTTCATATACTAGCATTTATTTCATCAATTCATGTGATGCAGTCCCGCATGAATTAGTTTAACTGAGCTAATGTATAATTAGTGTTTCTCTCCACCCCCATATTTGCTACATTAACCAGTTGGGAATTCTGCTCGTACTTTATGTTCCAGAGAAATCAGAGATTATCACTGTTTAAACTATATTCGTACTTGATGCATTCTTCAGAAATGTGACTCATTTGTAAATCAGAATGTCAGAATACCGTTTGTTTTTTAAATACTTTGAGATATGACTTTTTTTGTGTCTTATAAACTCAGTCATTTACTCTTACATATTCCCACTTTTGAAGCCTCCTCTAAAATTGTGGCTTTTTTTGCAAATGGTACTGTACCTCTCCAGTTTGCACAGTTATCATGGCATAGCAGAGTATGGCCTCTGAGGTCATCTGGTACCAGTTAATAATAATCCATACCATAAACGTCACATTCACTATAAATTGGGGAGTTTGCAAATTGGGGAGTTTGCTGGGGCTGGTTCTTCTTCCTCTTGCTTCTTCTTTCCTCTTCCTCCATAGCTGACATCCTGAGAGGGACTTGTCTGCGCTCCTATTCCTAAGGCCTACTCCCCCACAATATTAGCTGTGTACTTTATATTAATACTGTTATTAATATTAGTTTTATTGTAATTATTTTATTAAATATATTTCTATTTCAACCCATGTATCTCCTTGCCTTTTCCTGATTCCTCTCTCTGGGTGGGGAGGAGGCATTGGGTGATAAAGCAACTGGATAAACCACAACAACAGTTCAACTTTGCTCAATGGGAGATGTTTTTTTTCTCATAGAGCTGTCTTCCCTGTGACTTGTGTCCATTGCTTTGTATCCTTCCACTGTGCCTCTCCAAGGCACAATTGTATATCTTACAATATTATATAACAAGTTATTAGTGTATTAATATTTGCTTTCTAGTGTAGTAACTGTAGTACCTGTGAAAGCTTTAATAAATGTAAAATATATAAAAAGCCAGCATATCGGGATTCATGCTTTCTTCTGGGTAATTCTATGTATTTAATGGAAGATTGTTTAGCTTTCATATATTTTTAAATTTTATTCCTTCATGTGATCGTGAATATCATTAACTAGTTAGTTAATGATAGCATTTTGTCTTCTCACATTCTTGTTTGATCAGTACTACTTGTAGGTGCTATTTGTATGAGCAATGCTACTTTTTATGGCTCTGACACACATGCTTTGGGGAAAAAAAATCCACAAGACCTAATAATTTCAATTTTATGAATTTCTGTCTCCAGAACTGCGATTCAAAACTATTGTGTCAGTATCTCAATAACCTCATGAATTTACTTTAGTCAAATTTATGTTCAAAGAAGGACTGTAGAGGGAGTTCTGCTTACCTGGTCATTTTGTGGCACTAGAAATTGAAAATCAGTTTCTGTCAATTTATGCGCCTCTAGGAGCATCTTCCTCTTACCTAACATATGCTGCAAGCTGTCCATCCTACCGCATACCAGTAGTTGCCATCAGTGAAAAAAATATGAATGTCACACAATTCTTTTAAGTGAAAAAAAGGCATATGTATCCTAGATGTGGTTTCCTGCTTCCTGGACCAAAAGGCCTGTCTATTAGTCCTCCAGCTTCTACTATATTCCTGGTATGGCATCTTCATTTATTCCTGTTTCCTCTAAAAATCTTCGTCACGTGTTTTTTCTACTACTATCTGGAATTTTCTCCCTTTCTTCGTATATATACGTATACATATATATAGGGGTGTGTGAGTGAAAGAGCCCTAGAGGAATAAAGGAACCACACTAAAAGTTTTACCGATGACCTGGGCAATGACTGGCTGCCAGGGGAAAGCAAAGCCACTTCAGAAGCAAACCAAAGGTGTAAGGTCAAATGCTTCACTACCTGGCCCAACCACTCCCCTAATGCACATTGCTTTTGTTCATTTTGGCAAAAAGCCGTACTGGCCATTTTTGTTGGTACATGAAACTGGAAGCCTGAAATGCTAATGGCTATGTAAAGAATATCTATGAATCATCAGAACAATCCCTTAGACCTAGGGGGCTGGGATTTGCTGATGTTAATCCCCCCAGGATTTCAGGTTTTAATTATCCTTAGGAAATCTTTTCCAGGGTGCCATGAGTTTAGTAGATGCAAGTTCTCTGATAAACACAATGGTTAATGAATGTTGTAATAAAATTCCCAGTACCGGTAACAAGCCCAACTTCACTTATAGCCTGCTTTTGGTGACTGATGTTTTCCTCCTACCTTTCCTACAATACTCAGCTCAGAGATGCTCCTTTTTGTTGTTTTGTAATGTGTAAAATGTAATATACTTTTCTAAGTGCAGGATACCTTCCTGAGGCAGAACACTTCATTTCAGCAGTTACATGTTTTTTTGATTTGCTAAGACATTCAAGATACGTTATCAGTTCATAGCTGGGATTTCTTCTGACAAGTAGTTTACAAGGGGAAGAAAGAAAATGGCAGGAGTATGACCTAATTGTGTGCGCAAAAGGGATTTTCAAGGAAAGTAAATTTATGCCTGGTGAGCCTGTATATTTATTCTATGGGCTGAAGTACTTGATTATATGTAGATGAATTATAATCACTGTAAAACCCTGCGGTGTTATATCATAATTATTCAAATTGCCTTTGTACCACAACATGTTGGTTTATTTTCAACTTTTTGAAAGTTTTTAGCTTTTAGCTAAACTGTCCTTGTACTGTCCCTGTGTTCACAGTAGCTTGTTTTCCCATAGGATGAGAGAGTGAGAACTGGCTGTAAGGACTGATCTTATTCCCTCTATATTTTACTTCCTCTACCTCAAGTATCTGAACTGCTATCAGCAATTAAAGGGAATTTGGATCACAGAATCACAGAATCTTAGGAGTT
>NW_010159700.1:0-13580 GCF_000695765.1 Mesitornis unicolor
GGGTTGCAACTCTGCTTGCTATTTTGTTTCTACTACACAAGATCCTGAACTCCAGCATTTCATGGTCACTGCAACCAAGGCAGCCCTCAACCTTTACTGCTTCGACCAGACCCTCCAAGATGGTGGAATTGTTCTAGTATAAAATTGTCTCTGTTGTGAGGGTATTCAGCCTGGTTGGTGGCAATACAGAAAAGATGATGGCAGTATTACCCATGGGAAACAGATATAGTTACTTTAGTCTCCGCAGGATATCTCTCTCACAGCACTTTGCTTCAGAGAGTTTATTCAATAGAGTAAATACATTGGTCACATTCTGAAAATTATACTTACCTAAGGTAGTTATTAACAGTTAGAGTTTCTAGTGTCAAAGCATTTAAAGGTGAGACATGCAGCTCTGCATACTGAGATCCAAAGGATGGCAGATAGGCATATAAAGTTCCTTGCTCATCTCAGTGAGAAAAAGAGAATGTAAGATGAAGGAAAATTTAGTCCTGCTCACGTTTGAGATGGCATCCCCTTGGTCTCTCTAGTAACACTGTATTTGAAAGATGGTCATTAACATTTTTTAATGTGTGAAGAGCAGTAATCTTGCAGTGAAATCATGTTCCTCAGCATCAAGGCTTTCAGAGGTATTTCTCTATTTTCCTTGTACTGTCTGAGTAGTGTAATTGCTCTGCTTCCTCAGCTGAAAAAAAATCTGTATATTTCTACTTTGTCACCATTAAAAAACCAGCTGTCACTAGAGCAGTATTTGATATTATTACAGTTTGGCCCATGTTCTGTTCTATCTAAGCTCCACCCAGTGCAGGAATAGGCTTGAGTAAACAGAAACAGTAATAATACTTTCATTCTTAAAAGTGATTGATGCTAGTTCCTACTTCAATACCACGTGGCCTAGCTGCAGAAACACCAGTAAGTCACAGTCCAGTGCAATTTAGAAATACATAAAATATCTGTGGAGGAACTGGACTGAGTAAGCTACTGGAAGCAGTAAAATTCAGCAGGTTTTGAATTTTCAGCTGGGTAAACTAGACTGCCGCAAACACGGATGCATAGATAGCTAGAAACTTCTACCTTGGATGTTCCTCTGATGTGCATCCATAAGGCAAACTGGTCCACCTGACGTTGCAAAGCTGCATCTCAACTGGCATCCACTACATCCTTGTCATTGACAGCAGTATGTTAGTTGCCTAGTCAGAACTGTACCCAGAAATTATGACGTTTAGCTTTAGTGAGAAAACATTAACATAGATATTCTTCAAATGTCATTTTTAGGGAAATAACGTGAAATGTTTAATTGCAAAATTTGAACCAAAAATGTTTTAATAAACTGGAAACAAATTAGCCATCATGTAAAAATGTCATTAACTGATGTAAATAACGCATTGCACATGCAGAAACACATTATTTTCAGACAAAACAAAAAGCCAAACTTTCAGTTATAGTCTCCAGATACATGCAGGAAAAGTTGCCTAATCTGATTGCATAAATTCTAACAGATTTAATATGTTCATCTTTTGCACTGAAAACCAGGGAGAACGCAGATTTTCTTCAGTCTTTCAGAGTGACAGTGCACCTCGGAGAGAGATGAAGATGAAGCTCGAGCGACACTACATACACACTACTTTGGAAATCCTTTGAAATCCAGTAATTTGCAAACAGTGAGATACTCCTTATGAAGGAGTGAAATGTCATCATTGTAGCTATATAACTTTTTCCTCTCCCTAAAATTCTTGGTGATATTCCTATTTTCTTGTGCTGGAACAACAACTTACTCCCTCTAAACTGATACTGCTTCTCATCACCAGGCACGATGCCTGAGGAATGTTTCTGTGCTCGTCACACATACATTTTTGTTCTTCTCCTTATCTGCCTTGTGTATGTTGGTAGGGAGAAATTTAGGTCTTTTTGTGTCAGTACACTCCAAATTATCATCTTTTATTTTGTATAGCTTACTGAAGTGAAGGCATTCAAAAAAGATACAAAAGACATTATATAAAAAAATTGAGATCCTAAAGTCTATGTGTGGCTTACAAAAGTCCATTCCAGGTCTGATTAAGGTTTAAGTCATACCTGTGTAAACAATGGCAACAAATAATCCAAGAACTGCAATACCAAATGTAATAAACTCAGACTTAGAGGTACACAGACTCCTGTGTGGCTATTTTTTGGAGCTGCTATAAGAAATTATATGGGGTATAGAACTCAATAGGATAGTAATAGCCATGGTGGAATTCATAAAATTCTGTACTAGTTGTTTGGGTTTTTTAATGAAGAATAGGTACCCAAGAAAAAATTATTCTCATTTACAGTGCATGCTCTATTTTCCTTCTTTGAAGTATCAGAGAGAAAATATGGAAAAAATTATGTCTAGGGATGGAAGCAAATACAGGATGGAAAGCAAAACTATTGAATTAGTTTTTGAGATGAAACAAAATATTTCATCTTGGGAAGAGATTAACAGTAGTTTCAATTCACTTGAATTTGGATTACTTTGCTTTTGTGTGTACTTTAAATGAAGTAGAACTGTTAGGAAACAACTTTAAGCATTTCTTATGAGTGTCAGAACTCGTAAACTTGCATGGATGAGTAATTGCAAATATTTGGAACTGAAGCCTCAGGCCTGCTTCCGTTGAAGTCACTTGCAGAACTCCAGACTGACTTTACTGATGTGGATCTGGGACCTGCTCTGTACTGCAGGCATCCACTAGCACAGCTGTGTTGTTGAAGCACAGCTGCTTCAGCAACAGTAACATATACAGAAGCTGAAACTGTAGAATAATGAAGGGACTTCTCCAGGTCATCTCGTTCAACCCCTGCTCAAATCAGGGATAGCATAGGGCATTTGCTTATGAACTTGCCTGGTCAAGTTTGGAATACGTTAGAGGATGAAGATTGCTCAGCTGGGCAAGCTGTTCCATGGCTGATCACCTTAATTGTGAGGTTTTTTCTTAATACCTATGTCTATCACCCATCATCCTATTGCTGTGCACCACCAAGAAGAGTCTGACTCCACTGTCTCGCTGCCCGATTCAGCAGCGTCTCTGGCTAGATCACCACTACCATTCTCCTGAAAACTGAACAAACCTGGCTCTCTATATGCCATGCATTTCATCCATCTTGGTAGCCTCTGCTGGACTTATTTCAGTATGATATCTCTGTATCCCTCCTTAATTTTCTGTTATACACAAAGGGCAAGGGATGTTTTTGGTTTTTTTGGTTTACCTGCAACATCCTTTCACTGAGTGTAGAAAAAAGGAGAGAAATTAACAGAGTACAGTACTTGAAGCATCTCTTCTAGTTTGTTTCTGTTGACTAGTGTAAGTTTCATAGCAAAATAAATTGTACATCTGCAACACAGGTATTTTTTATAAGTTTATACCCAACTGGTTTAGAACCGAGTTGTAATAATGTGTCTGAATGACCTAGGACAAATAAAGTTGCTAGGAAGCCAAGCCTGCCAAATTCAGGGAGCTCAGAGAGAGGAATGAATTTAGATCCAGCTGTGTAAGAATATGGAAAAAACTTATCCAAGACACATCATCATAATTCTGTCCTACTCCTTCATTTCCAGGAAAAGATCAAGGACAGTAGTTAAACCACTTAATTTAACTTGAGTTCACAAACACTAAAATGATATAATGAGAAGTGTATAGTTTGCATGAGGTCAGAACATGAAAAAGTTAATGTTCCACTCTAAGCAAAACTTCCTTGTAATATATAAAAAAATACCCTAAATCTCAACACACAGATTTTCTGCAATATTTCAGTGGCCTATAACTAGAGGTAAATGTAGCCCTGTTGTGAATACCAAACTTTGCCTTTTATGACACTCCCAGAGGGCAAGAACCACATGGTGCAAGCCATCAGGCATCAATTCATATGGTTTTGGCAAAGACAGCTTAGCTGGCCCAAGCTGCTGAAACCTTACGGATAAACTTTTGATTCCTTTGTCTTCATTTCCCTCTTCTCTCCGTACCACTTGCAAAGTGCTTCAGAAAGCAAGAACACCAAATTAATATGGAAAGTTTCTTTTTCAATTAAGTGGTGTTCTTTATCAGAGAAAAGAGAGAGTGTTTGTAGGCCCACATTATATACTTTAGGCTTATAGCTAGCTATTGTATTATACCTCACTTCACTAATATAGACTAACAACTTTCATTTGAATATATTTTGTGGACTGCTTGAAAGCTTTGTAGTGATTGAAATTAATATTAAACAGATTAAACATCTTCCTCTTTCTCTGTATATTGTTTGTAAAAGGTTAATGTACATATTAACAAAATTCTCCTAGAAATTCTGGAAGGAAAGAAGCAGAGAGATATATAATCAAATACAGAATTTAAATTTAACAAAGTACCTTTCTTGTTTCATAAGTTGTCCTATTATTGTATATGTAAATCCATTTTTTTCTTCTCTCCCCTCTGGCAATCTCATTTCTCTTCAAATTTTTAATGTTAGAGGAGATATGAAATTCATAATGTAAGGGCAATTAAAATAAAGTTTTAAAGTTCTGAGCCACTGAAACAGAAGGATAATTCAGAATCTATTATGGGACCAAGCAGTTAAAATTAATATATCTTATTTTTAAATCAGGTTGATGATGTAGCTAAGAAGATATTGGTATGCATTTCAGGAGTTCTGGACACAAAAAACCCCTTTAAGTCCTACAATGCACATGTTTGCAAAAACTCAGCCTGGAGGCTGATTCCATAAGTGAAAATCTCAACCTGGAGTTAAGTCAGGGCCTAACCTGAGATCACAAGCACATGCCAAGTGCCAGGTGCCTAAATACCCCAGCAGATTTTGCCACGCAGTAGGAACTTGCTGAAATTCTGCCTTATCTGAGTTTAGGTAATGAGAATATTCATTTGAGCAGGTCTGGCAGGATCATCTCTGTCTCCTTTAATGAATCACAGAATATTAGGAGTCGGAAGGGACCTCGAAAGATCATCCAGTCCAACCCCTCTGCCAGAGCAGGATCACCTAGACTAGGTCACAGAGGAACGTGTCCAGGCGGGTTTTGAATGTCTCCCAAGAAGGAGACTCCACAACCTCTCTGGGCAGCCTGTTCCAGTGCTCTGTCACCCTCACAGTGAAAAAGTTTTTCCTCATGTTCAGATTGAACCTCCTGTGCTCCAGCTTGCTCCCATTGCCCTCTGTCCTGTCATTGGCTATCACTGAGAAGAGCCTGGTGCCTTCCTTCTGACACTTGCCCTTTACAAATTTATAAACATTAATAAGGTCACCCCTCAGTCTCCTCCTCTCCAAGCTAAAGAGACCCAGCTCCCTCAGCTGCTCCTCATAAGGGAGATGCTCCACTTGAAAACCAAAGTGATATTATCTAGGGCATGTAATACACTTCTCAATACTGTGCACTCTAGACGTATCTGTGACAGCACCAGTACAGAGAGGGTAGAGGGCAGAGATGATGTTTTTCCTCCTTTTTGCTAAATCTGAACCATTATGCAGTTGAGAATACAAGATTCAAGGGACAGAAAAAGAAGATGAGAATGGGGGAGCATGCCTTTTCATTAACACTGGGGTACATCTTGGGAAAAGGGCTAGTGCCAGTCCCCAGTTCTTGCTCCTTAAGGGTATTTTATGCATTTGAAATCATGCAGTTACTGAACAAAGGCCCCATATATTCATGAGAACAGAGTTTCTTTTCGGGGGGTGAGTGCCCTAGCCTTACTTGTCTGGTGGTTAGGGTACTCTTATGGAAAATATGAGCTAATTTTCTCTTTGATATCTGGAAAGCTGAGGTGTCCTGTTCCCTAGAGAAAAGTTCTGGGCTAGAGTATAAGGCTGGCAGCACTCCTTTCTCTTCAAGCCACGTATTTAACAGAGACAGCTGAAGCTACTGTGCTTTGTAGGAACTTCTGAATTGTTTATGTTCTTCTTATGAACTGTTCTTTGTATGTGCTATTCTTTGTATGAACTTCTGAACACTGTGTGTTCTTAGCATTTCTATTGGACTGGGATGCTTAAAGGGATTTAGTTGTACAGTTGCTTAGCTTGTGCATGCCAAACAGGCCTGCACGTGAAACAAGAAGCACAATTGTCAACATAAATAGGAAACCAAGAGTTCTGACAACAAGCATTAGAAAAACTTAGGGTATGCCAATTCTTCAAGGTATGATGTAAGTAGATTGCATTTCTCACTTAGGTGCTTCCATACAACCTAATTTTCACCCTTTTATTTTTTTACTTACAAGCAATGTAGGTGCTTGCTTTCACCCTAAGAAACATGAAGAACAATGTGTGGAATACTATTCTCCAATTGTGAAGGAGTGTTGTGGAAATAAATGCTACAATATGCAGTGAAATGCTTCCAAGTTTCAGGTGCTATGTTAGCCTTGGATTAGCGAAGTGAATTAAACTCATGTATCAGCTCAATCCTTGTTCCTTTGTCTCAGTAGGGATAACAAGAAACATTAGCAATCAGCAATGCTCCCAGAAAGCTTTTATTTAAAGAAAAAATATTGAAGAGTCATCTGGGCCTGTTCTAGCTATGACATACAACCAAATGCTATTCCTCCCCTCTTCATGCAAGAACAGTAGAGCTAAGAAGCAGGGAAAGATAACCAAGAGCATTTGGTTGTTCAAAGAGTTTCTAAAACAAGACTGGAAATTGAACGAGCTCCCCAGATGTCATGGTGTTGCATTCGCTTTCTCTTACTTCCATTCTGGTTGGTTCCAGCAAGACTGGTGCCAACTATGTGAGTGAAACTGTGTTATATCCTGACCATATAAGCAAAAGAATTACAAATTAAAGTAAGGCAAGTGAGAACAATGTCATGAATAACAGAATGATTCATGTAAGTTACAACCTATATTTCCAGGCATGGTGGTTTGCAGTCATTTTTATCACATACTGTATTCTAGATTTTTACTTATTTTACAAAGTCAATCACCTCTGTAGACTTTTGTTTGTTTGGATTTTTGCTAAGCTACTGATCAGTGTTTTCTTCACATAAGGAAATATTGCAAGTCATTCGTTAATTTGTAGACTTTATTCATTCATTTATTTGTAAGAATATTTATCATAGAATCATAGAATGTATTGGGTTGGAAGAGACCTTTAAATGTCATCCAGTCCAGCCTCAGAGCCCCATCAAGACTGACCTTGAATATCTCCAGGAATGGAGCCTCCACCACCAGCCTGTTCCAGTGATCTGTCACCCTCATGTTGAAAAACTTTTTCCTAATATCCAACCTAAATCTACCCTGTTCTAGTCTAAAACCACTACTCCTTGTCCTATCACTACATGCTCTAGTGAACAGCTCTTCCCCAGATTTCTTATCAGGCACCTTTCAGGTATTAGAAGGCCACTATAACATCCCCCCAGAGCCGCCTTTTCTCCAGACTGAACAGCCCAGACTCTCTCAATCTGTCTTCGTACGAGAGGTGCTGCAGCCCACTGATCCCTCTGATCATCTTTGTGACCCTCCTCTGCACACACTCTAGCACTTTGATGTCCTTTTTGTGTTGGGGACTCCAAAGCTGCATGCAGTACTCCTGGTGAGGTCTCACCACAGCAGAGTAGAGGGGCAGCATCACCTCCCTCGATCTGCTGGCCACACTTCTTTTGATGCAGCCCAGGATGCGGTTTGGCCTTCTGGGCTGCAGATGCACAATGGTTGCTCATGTCCAGCTTCTCATCCACCAGTACACCCAAGTCTTTTTCCTCAGGGCTGCTTTCCAGCACATCATCTCCTAGCTTGTATTGGTCATGAGAACTGTTCTAACCCAGGTGCAGGACTTTGCACTTGGCCTTGTTGAATCTCATGAGATTCACCTGAGCCCACTTCTCCAGCTTGTCAAGGTCCCTCTGGATGGCATCCCTTCCCTATGTGGGCAGATCTTCTTGGTGATGATATTCAGTACCTCTAGAGTACTGAAAGGACATTTCTTCCATCTACAGAAGTCTGTAAAAAAAAAAAGCTTTTGATTTTTCAACTTTTTGACTATCAACTCACCCACTCCTGACCAATGTTCTGGGCTAAGCGATATTAGCATTCTTCTTTCCCTCACCACATTAATAGCCCATGTGTATTATCGATTTTTATTTGTCCTATCATGTCTTAGACTGAGTTCTTCACAATGAGTAACATGATACTTCTATTTGTTCACAGTGCAGACTTACATTGTTTGGTTATTTAAATGTTTTACTGACACTTATTAATATCGCAAAGGTATTTTCTTTTTCTTCCCTCTCCTCTTTTCTCTCATTCTGATTAAGATTTCAATACCTACCTCTTGTTGTCTAGCAATGACTGTAATTCCTCCTCCTTCTTCTCATGAAATAAGGTTCCTGGTCTACTAATGCTAGAGAAGGTGGAGAAGATTTTGTATAAGTTGAAATGTAAATAGCTGGCATTAAAAATGTACTGCATTGCAATGTCTCTTCAGTCATGCATTATACCATTTCTGTTTACAGTAGCTCAATCTGTTTGGATGAGATGGAGGGATCTGAAATGACGAAAACGAGTGGTTCTATCTTGCCTGCAGTGAAAATATGGTGGCAATCAGATTACAGTCTTCCTTATCTTCATGGCTAATTAATTTTTATACTCTCTGAATACAACAGTTTATCCAAAATACAGATTGAGAGGAACAAAGTTAACCCTTTTTAGGGTTTAATTACACAGGAACATTTAGAAATACTGAAGAAAATTGACAGAGATTGTGAAGTCAATGTTGATTTTCTAAAGATTATTCTCCAGCTGATTAAAACCATTTTACTTTTCATTCTCTTCAGTGAAGGAGTTTGTGCAGAGGTTTAACGTATGTGGAGGTGAGAACCAAATTTACACTCTTAATGTGTTTGCCTTACTGTTTAGACTATTGAAAATACAGTCTATAAAATATAAGTGGGCAAGTGCTAATAGTGGAATATCTAATTTAAAGCTTTATTTTTATAATTAGGGAAAAGATTGAGATATTATTTGATGTACAGTTAAGTAGAGAATTCCTGTGAGCCTCAGACTTCAGTGGGATTATTAAGGAATACAAATGAATCTATCCCTCAGCTTGCAAGGAGTAGGATACTGGTCATAGCATTTATCTATGATAGCATGTGTTCATTAATAGACATTTTCTAGTATTTAAGAATGTAAATAGGACCATACCAAAAGGCATTTTAACCCAGTATCCTGTCATTGAGAATAATCAAAACAAGATGCTTAGAAGAATTTATATGAGAAGTGGAAGCAGAAATAACAAGTATATTGCATTTTCCTCTTAGACTCCAAACTTTTTAAGATCAAGACCCATGTCACTCCTGTGCAATTTCTGACCCTCTGTGGATTTTTTTCATGAATCTCTTCAGTCTGCCACTGAAAATATTTGACTTGTGTAAATGTTTAAAGGAATGCTGTCCTTCACTTAGATTCTACAGCTAAACACATAAACAATTGATGAAGTGGGAGTAGAGATTTCCATACACATAAGGAAAGCAGAAATATATAGACTCAATATATGGACCCTTTTTTTCCCCTTTCTTTTCAAATTCTTTTCTAGCAAAATCTGGAGTACACAGTTCCTTGGGTTTATTGAAATCTGCAAAAATCAGAAACCAAGGAATATATTCGTTGTTTACAGTATACCAGAGTATTTGGAAAGACTTGGCAACACTTTCATTGTTCAGGGTGTCTTGGCATTAGTAATACAAAAAATTCCCTAACAGATATTTTATAAGATTTAATAGTTTTAAAATTATGATTTTTACTTGCAACCAGCTTGAATCAGAAAGTTTCTACCATATGGCAGAGAAAGAATATAAAACCATATGCATCCAGCACTGGGACTGTGTTCCTGAGAAAAAACAGCTTGCTATTTTTAAACTGACCAGCAGGTGTCAATACCCCTAAGTGAAGAAGCTGCCTAGCAGCCAGATACAGTTAGAAAGAGTGAGGTTGGAACAGGGATTATATATATTTTGGATTTCTCACTTTGAAAGCTGACTTTGAGAATTTCTTCTGTGCTTCATCACCATCAGGAAGGAAGCCATCTTCTGAGGGGAAAGGGGGAAGGGAAATTAAGCAACTCTTCCATCCAGAAAGGGGGTATTTCTTGATTTATTTTCCTACTGGTCCTAGTAATAGTACTTTTGTTTCCTGTTTTTACAACTGCAAAGCTCTGCAGTCTCTGATTTTAGCCTTCAGACCTCTGTGCTCTCTAGGCAGTCTGGCTAAATCAACCTAAACACTGGGAAAGTGGCTGAGTAGGATACTTGGCTGTTTTAATCAGTGCAAGGGAACCTAATCAAAGTTGTTGAAGTGCTATTGCACCCTATCTATTTTTCTCCTAAAGCTGCTATTCTAATACATATTAATGGATATTTTTGTAATTAAGTTCATAATGGCTGTCAGCTGCTAAGTGGAAAAATCTTGAATGAATTTGTTTTCAACACAGTTTTCAGCTTTTATATGATTGTGTATAGGTAATGTCTTTTTGGACCTGTTTTAGACTTTCATGAAATAGAATCTTGTAATATTTTGTGTAGTTACATGACACGTCTTCTTTAGATTGGGTTTGGTAACTTCTTAAATTAATAGTAAAAATATTAATCTTTTCATATTGCATAGATTAAGCATTATGAGTAGAGACTAGGTAGCTCTTAGGAAAGATATGTGTTTCCTTGAGGTTTTTCAGCATTTTTTTCCTGATTTCCACAGAGTTAGTGCCTCCAGGTTGTATCCTACTGTTTTAAACACTGCACAACCATAATAATGAAATAGTGATAACCATTGCAGTAGTTATGTGGTGTTCAGTAAAAGAACATTGATTTTTTTTTCTTTTTTTTTTTCTTTTACATAGCTTCTCAAGGTAGGATATTTTACTTTGGAGCAGTTTTTTTGATCTTTGATAACAAGCAAAAACTTGTTAAAACTGGCATAAGTTGGTTGGAAATAAAATGTATCATATTGCTCTCACAGTCTTGGTTTCTATCTATCACTCATGATGAAATCCTGGCTGAAACTGAATGTTTAGAGCTATTGAAATTCTGGCCTTAACTTCCTACCAGCTGCTATTTTACAGTGAGCTGGTAAGAGCTAGGAATTTACATACTCCATTTTTAATTTAATCAAATGTTGTCAGTCAGCATCACCTGTTAGATACTAGTTCCATCAGAAGGAACTTAAAAAAACAACAACCTGAAAGATTAAAAAACCTCTGCCTCTCGGAGATAATAATCTTAGTGAATTTTAACAGATTGCTTCAGCAGATGGAGTTATTCACTACAGTAAATTACATTAACATGCTCTCAGACAGAGATGTCATATTTGCCACAGTAATTTACATTGCCATGATATGAGACAGATTTGATTCCCCAAAAAGAATTAGAAATAACATCTTATCAATTCACTTTGCTTTATCACTTACTCAGATAATTGTCGGTCTGAAGAGGGACATGTTTTTTACCAATGGATGCCATGGTGAACAGGACAGAAATACTGTTTTGCTGTGGACATCTATAAACAATATGATATATGGGAACCCTTCATGGTATCACACCAACACCATGTACTAAGATGTAAAGAAAAGAAATCCCAACTGTTGGTACAGGGTAGTGGAAAATAAGTTACTTCTGAGTAGTGTTACAGACTAATTTGATTCTGAACACTTTTGCACATCTATATAGTCTTCTACCACTGCCTCTAGGAGATCTTGTCACCCACTTTAACAGGTTGATAGAAAGAACTCTGAGAAGAAATTTAAGCATCCTACTGTGTGTTAGCATCTTCAGCCAGAGGACTGTGTGTGTGCAACTCATCAGTAGAGTGCAGGTGATGTGAGAAACATATTTGTGAGAGCATCTGCTACAATACTTGAAAGAAAGTATGCCTGCATCTCTGTGGACTATCTGAAATAAATAATAGTCACAAGAAGTCCTTAATCTAGTCCTAAAATCAGAACAGAATATACAGAAACTGTAAGTACCAAACTAGCCTAATAAACCTTCATTGGCAGAAACTGAAGCAGCTGTCTGAAGCTCTACAGAGATGCTTTCAAGTTCTGTGCCTCTAATTACTGGATGTCTGAGTTACACAAACAAGAGACTCCAAAATTCCTGCTTTGGCGCTTCAAAGGGTTTTTTATGGTCAGAGGTTAGAGCCTTGGAGAAAATGCTTCAGGCATGTATCAGGAGAGTAACAATGCTGTGGTGAGACCATTTCAAGGGATTGTCTCTGTGATTTGACTCAAAATAGATCTAAGCAATGACCAGAAAAGTTTGGGAAACATGTTTCCTTGGATTATGAGCCTCAAAGTCTTAAATCTAAACCTGCCTGGAGCAGGTAAAGATACTCACATTTCTTCAACTAGGCAATCCTATATCAAATAAAAACCTGCATACAGCACTTCTACGTGTCTTTTAGAAAAGAAGCTGCTGCACGTTGAGTAATACTGAATGATATATTAAGCTGGTTGGAAAGAGACAGTGTCTTAATGCAGGACTGCATGCATGTCCTAATGCCTCTCCAAAATGTTGCCAAAAGGCTGTATGTGATGGCACATGGTGAGATCTGTTTTGTTGTGGGTTTTGTTTGTTTGTTTGGTTGGTTGGTTTTCTGGGTTTTTTTGGTCTTTAACCTAGGCATTCATGCTTGAACTCTTAAATCTGGAGATTATAATGCTACACAGTTGTAAACCAGAATATGATTGGATTAAGATTGCTTTTTAAATTATTCATTGTGTAGTATAGGATTGTGACTAATTTTGTCATAATTCAGGTTTGTAGCATCTGTGAAGGAAACTGCAGTCTGTGGCTTCTCTACCTCAATGATAAGAAAACTATTTAATCAGATGGCATTGCAAGAGGACCTTCTTTCCAAATGATATGAATTCTACCTTGAAGAAGTGAATTTCTTTATTTTAGAGTATTTTAATGTACTTTTTATTCTTTATTTTTCTTCTGAAGGGAGATGGGATGCTATTTACAAGCGATTTAATGTACTCTTTGCAAGAAATGGAACAGCAGCGGCTGCTTGCCTGCCTAATTTAAGAAGAATTTAGCATGATTGGGGTTTATTTCCTGTTCAGTAGTGCAATTCTGGCTTCCTGCATCATCCACGGAGATTTAGATCACTTGATCCTGGCATTTGATCTAATCATCCTTTAGGAATATAGCTGAGTTGCAGCACTGATCTTGTGTTGTAAGTGAAAGACAGGTCCTTATTTTTTGATACAAGCTCCTTTAATACAGTTTTTTTAAAAGATTATGATAGTAGGTTATACTCTTCTTACACAAAAACCCAAAGTCTTTTTAGGTGTTTTAGCTGTGTAGTCTACTTCCACTGACTGGTCTTTTTCACTATGGGTGTTGCTGGTTGCTCATAAAGTTCAGGCATTGCTCATTGCTATGCTTTCTCACACTCAGTTCCAGTTTTCCCAAGCATTCGCAGTGCTTGCAAGAGCAGTCTGGCTCCTACTGCAGAATGAAAAGCTCTTGCACACTACAGTGTGATCACTGAAGCCAGGTAAGGTGTTGCCGACAGTGGAAACTCATACTGATTTAATACTAGTACAGTAAATAAAACAAACCAATCCACTCCCTCATCTCAATTGCTCT
>NW_010159700.1:13611-23407 GCF_000695765.1 Mesitornis unicolor
TTTCCCTATTATAAGCATATGCAAGATATATGCAATGACATGTGCCCATATTCTGTTCAGTAAATCATACTTATAACTGAAGGTTGTACCAGTAAAAACTTAAGTAGAGAGGGGGAGTCAAAGCTTGTCTGAGAAGAATTGATTTGAATACTAACATTTCACCAGAAATGGCTGCAAAGTGCATATCATCTGAGGGAAATGCCTAAAACACCCATTCTGTACTTTCCCTTCCCCTTCAGTCCGAGTGACAAACAAAGTGAAATATTTTTATTTAAAAAAAAACCAACTTTACTTTTAAACAAACAAGAGATCTTCACTCCTCTAGGTCACAAAAGTTCTCTTTTTCAAAACTAATAGCACTTTCCAAGGATCTTGCACATATTGCAAAAGTCCCTACAATGGTATTCTGCCAAATAATTATACAGAAAAAAATTAAAATGTGTTATTGCAAAACTTTAAAGAAAAAAACACAAAGGAAGATCAAGAGTGAGTTTAAGAAGTGTTATATGAAGAGAAGCATGTTGATGATTTTCTTAAAGAATTCCATTGAAGTACATGTATTTTTTGGATGTAAACAAATACAAGGTAATACAATGAATCTGGACATTAATGTTGCTGACAAATAGAGAGACAAATGGTACTTACCTATCTGTTTTTGCTTTGGAAAGAATCAGGTGTAAAGAGCTGCAAATCTGTTTTAGTCATATGATCATATGCTCGAGAAAAGCTTCACAGAAATCAGTGGGGTTTCATAGAAGAATTCAAATTCATCTGAATGTATCAGCTTGGAGGACTGGTTTTGAACAGTTAATATACATAGTGAGAAATAAAGCTTTAATAGTTTAAAATGTCTTTAGTAAAAGTAGCATACCTGACACTTATTTCTCTTGAAGCTATTTCCGAGCAATGGTTCATACCTTGTGTCTGAATACTGTGTATGATCGTGTGATATTGCTCACAGACAGAGGGAACTGAAAGGATAGAATTGAGCATGGTAGGTTGGACAAAATACAGGGTTGCTTTCAAAATACTGCTTTCACATAATTGTTTCTCAAGGACAAGTGACAGCTGGGAACTGCTATTCTGCACATTTCATTTAAACTTAAAAAAGAAAACAAACCCAAAACTTTCAAGAGAACTCAAAGTCTGGCCAGTGAAAAATCTTGGGCAATTTTGAAAATGTTACTCTACATTCCCGAATATAGTAAGTGTGATAAATACACTAGTCAGAATTGCAAAACATGTTTTTCAGTTTGGATCTATTAAACGGATTCATTTTTATTACACTGAGAAAATAACCTCAATCTCCTATTTTTCTTGCTTTGTGGAAACAGAAGGGTTGAGCTGAGTTTATTTTTATAAATATTCTGCACTTGCAGGTGAATTTTGACAGAATGTCACAACTTGCTTTCCATTTAATTTCTAGCAATTGCCAGTCTACACCCTCTCCTGAATTAACAGCCTGGAGACATTCAAACTTCACATTCTGACTCAGTTGCACTCAGATTTCAGTCTTTTTTTTTTCCTGTTCCTTGAAAACTTTACTTTTGTGACTGACAAACTGTATTTTTTATTCATTTTATAAAAATTAAACTCTAGATACCTTCTCTGAGATCTTCTTTTCTGACACAAATCACAGACCTCTACTCTGTCATCTCTGATGATACTGGTTACCTTGGTACACAAGTTTATATTCATTCTATGAATTAAACTAATTAAATAAGAGAGACCTGTACAGATTTTCAAGGGTCTTTTTTAAATTCACTGCTCCCAGCTCCCCTCTACGGATCTTCTGCAATGTGGGAACAGTGCAGTTATTAAAAATAGTGCCATATATCCTGAATACCCTGGCTGGAAGACATGAGAAGAGCAGATAGACTAAAGAGTCCAAGTTAAATCACACCAGTGGGGTGGATGCAAGTAAATAATGATTGTGTTGAGTGGAGGCATTTATTTTTCTGCTATTGCTATGGTTATTAGCAAAACTCTTGCTGGTTTAAGACTGGGAGCCAGCTGGGCCTACAGTTAAGAATAATTGTTGTTGCTGTACTGTGCAATGCCTTATGAGTTCCTGCCGGGCTTATAATTAATTCAAAGTGCACTGAGAATACTACATGGCCATGCAGGTTTCTTGATCCTTCTCAGCATCTACGTAATTTCTTGGACTTGAATGCTGGGATCTGGATTGACCTAGAAGTCTGGTAAAAATAAGGTAAAAAGGTGTTGTCTGAGTACAGTGGTGTTAGACTTGTTCTCCTCAGTTTGCCTCCTTGTTTTCCTTTGCTCCACTGGAAAAATAAGATTCATATGGGGAAAATACAGGGATATACCACCTTCTTATCCAAAACAAGAAAGGAGATATTCAGATCTGAGATCCCTTCTTATTGCGCTTGTCAGTGCCAAGATCCTAGTTTATGGTTTATTCTGTGTCCTAGAATTAGTGAGTGGCAGTACTTGTGCTATTAAGTTTGAGGACAGATTCAGCATACAGCAGACAGTAGTGTCTTTTTTTCTCCCACTGCTATCAACAGTGATGACAATGTGTGATTGCTTGATGGTGCTGCAAAACTTCACACAGAAGCTTGTGGTATCCAGAGACTTGAGTTTCTGCCCTAGGCTTTACATGGGATTTTGGCTCCTGAAAATGTTAGGCTGGTGAAACTGGTTGATTGGGAGAAACATCTGAACTAAAATCTTCAGACCTGTAAAAAATCTTAGGGACAACAGAGTTGAGAGGCCTGCAGACCAACAATAGTATGCACTGTAACAGCTGAAGAAAGGAAGAAATCTGGTTTATAACTGGGTTTAGTGTTTGTTTTCACAAGCCTTTAATTCACTGATATGCCTTTTGATAATCCAGCTTCAAATATGCAGCTTTTGAGGCAATGTTACTGACCGATAGCTTTCAGTGGTACCAGGGAGAAGGCAAATTATTCTCTAAGTCTTAGATTACTATACCTGACACCTTCTGTTGGAAATAGAAATAAAAAAACAAGGGTCTTTACAGGTCAATTGAAGTTAGCTGATGTGACTCTCATCCTCAGTTTCATTTAATATATGAACCTTTATCTTCCTCAAAAGTAAACCAGCACTAAAAGTCATCAAGCCTTCTGTTTTGTACCCTTAATGTTTTCACAAGTTGAAAACTGTGGAAAACTATTGATTGTCCTGTACTTCAAAACCTTGACCTGTTTTAAAGGATGGGAAATTATACTTTGAGGAATTGCTCTGTCTAAGAACAGTTCTGAGAATTCAGACCAGAATCCTTAACTGGCTGCTTATGTGAAGGCTTTGCATACCATCTCTGAGTTCAGAGGAAAATGAGATGAGAAATCTGAGGAAGGACAGTTCTTATGATTAAAAGTACCCTTCCAGTTTGCAAGATACTTCTGAAGATCTTGAAAGAACAAGAGGTGCTTCTCCAGCACCCTAGTAATCCTTATGGGAGATGGTCCAATAAGGTTGGTGTTTGTGAGGGTCTTACACTGTGGTGGGACTCTCCAGAGCTTCTGGTCAAACGGGAGTGGCTGTGAATGGTGGAAAGCTAATTTTTTCTCTATTGCTGATTCACTGTGGTCTCTAGTGTATTATTGAAACAATTGCCTTTCTCCATTACAAAAGAAAGATGCTTGTGCGGAATAGAAGAGGATGTTTCTGGGCTCTGGTACTCACATGATAAGATACAAACAGGAAAGAGTACCTTGCAGGAGTTATAATAGTCATTAATGAACCTCAAATGCTTTGCAGGTTATGTTATAACATGGATTTCTGTGTCTTCATTTCTAAAAAGCATTTTATTTATAATAATTTTTTGTTAAATGTAAGACAGATCATTAAGGTATCTGTGTGTTTGTGTTATCTTATCTGATGTTAGGTGTAGACTGGCCATGAAAAAACTTGGATCTGCAATGACCAGGAGGTTCTGGAATTGCCTCTGAGCACAGCAAAGAGATTAGCTGCTTTACAGATGATGTTAAATACACTAATGAGAGAGTGATAGGTGGCTGTGTTGACAGAGGACTGGACTCCATGTTGCAACATGTTCAACCAGGAGGCCTAGATTTATGATCCAGAGAGGTTATACAAAAGGGTATATGAGGTCTCTACAG
This sequence comes from Mesitornis unicolor, assembly GCF_000695765.1. Classification (NCBI taxonomy): domain Eukaryota; kingdom Metazoa; phylum Chordata; class Aves; order Mesitornithiformes; family Mesitornithidae; genus Mesitornis; species Mesitornis unicolor. The sequence continues at coordinate 17,721 of NW_010159700.1, forward strand.
TAATGTGGGGCTTATGTTGTTTTAACATGATGTAAAATGTTACCATTCTGATCTAGTTTAAAATCTCCCATGTAGGCATTTTGTAAATGTACAAATCTACTGGTTATAACATGGCAGAGAATCTAAACCTCTGGGCCTCACTGCTGGAGCAATCCTATTGAATGTGGTTACAGTATTCTGCTGTCTTTGCCATGTGAACGCTTTATAAGTGAATTGCCCTTGTCTTGGGCAAGTCTCTGCAAAACTCAGCAGCACTTGCTTCTTCAGCCACAGACAGAGATAAACTTTGCTTCTTAGTAGACATAATTCAATTCTGGTATATGTGAGGGCTATAAAAGCGATTTAGTAGAAGCTGTAACTTCTATACAGAACTTGTGCTTAGGATGTGATCTCATATCTAAGATCTTGTCATAGAGAATCTCACCAGGAGGGCTCTGTGTTTCTGACAGATTTTAAATTAGACTGCTTTTTGCCTTGCTATCTTGACTGGCTTCTGATATTTTTCTTAGAGTAAGGGCAGTTCTTGCAGAGTGTATCATTTTTTTAAAACTTGTTCTAATGTCAAAAGCTTGTAACGACATATGGAATAAGAAATAAGGCAGTTCTTGCCTTCAGTCAATACTCTTCCATCATTCAGGCTTCTATTTTAAAAAAACCTTTTGTCACAACATTTTAAATGCCCTGTATGAAGCCAGACTAATGTTCCAAAATATTTTGTGTGTTCTGCTATTTCATGCTGAAAGTCAATTGTGAACAGTGCTTCTGAACTATTTATTTGTGGAAATATATTTGTTGCATTTCTACAAAAAAAGAGAAAAACCTAACACCTTCATTGTTATTTCATTCTTCCTGAAGGAAAGTCATAGGTGAACAGAAATTCTCCAAGAACATAGAAACATCCAAGCATATATACCCATTGAATCAAGGCAATTGCACAAGCCCCACACTATATTTCTTTTTTTTTTTGTCTGGTGACAACATAGGCTGAATTTTATATGGCAGGGACCTCATAAAAGGCAGTGGAGTACATTAGCCAGTAACAGCAGATGACCTATCCCACATGCTCTCTGTTGGGACTTTGAATTCTTTTTGGGCGTCTTCCAGATTTTCTACGAAATTTGTCTATGCACAAAGCTAGAGGTAGTCAAAGCAAGTGATTTTTGATACTCAGGACATTTCTCCTCTTTTAATTTTGTTGTGTTCCTGGAAGAAATTAAATTTGCTTCTGAACTAACTTTCAAATTCCATCTTGGGAATATGGGAGTGAACTGCCCATCAGACTACATGTATGAGAATGCAGAGACTAGCAAAGACCTGGTTTCTTGCAGTTCAAAACTAAGGCTTCCCTGCTCAGTGTCAGACTCCTAGACAGATATTTTTATCAGTGAGACCCACTACTTTTTATAAAGGAGATATTATAAAGCTGAGAAAAGCAGGGGGTGGTGTGTGTGTCTGTCTGTCTGTGTTTAAAAAGTGCCACCACCAGAGTTGTTCGCCAGGCTAGTAGTGTGGAATAGTGTCAACCCTTATTTGCAGTCTAACCCTGGTTTATGTGAGTATAACTCATATAGGCTCCAATCTAGTGTGAATTTCTAAGACTTTCTGTAAAAGTGCCATGCTTGGTTAACAGTATTTCATAGACTTGCAGTGCAACGAATGATACATAGTTTCTTATAGTCATTCACTACATCTGTTAGAGAATTCTATATTTCTGTCTTCTCCACCCCTGCCCCTTATCACAGAATCACAGAATATTAGAAGCTGGAAGGGAGCTTGAAAGATCCAACCCCTCTGACAGAGCAGGATCACCTAGACTAGGTCACACAGGAACGCGTCCAAGCAGGTTTTTAATGTCTCCAGAGAAGGAGACTCCACAACCTCTCTGAGCAGCCTGTTCCAGTGCTCTGTCACCCTAACAGTAAAAATGCTTTTCCTTATGTTCAGGTTGAAGCTCCTATGCTCCAGCTTGCTCCCATTGCCCCTTGTCCTATCATTTGTCATCAGAGAGAAGACCCTGGCTTCTTCCTCCTGACACTCGCCCTTCACAAATTTATAAACATGAATGAGGTCACCCCTCAGTCTCCTCTTTTCCAAGCTAAGGAGATCCAGCTCCCTTAGCTGCTCCTCATAAGGGAGATACTCCACTCCCTCCATCATCTTTGTGGCTCTGTGCTGGACTCTTTCAAGCAATTCCCTGTCCTTCTTGAACTGGGGGGCCCAGACCTGGACACAGTATTCTAGATGTGGTCTCACCAGGGCAGAGTAGAGGGGAAGGAGAACCTCCCTTGACCTACTAACCACCTCCCTTCTGATACACCTCAGGATGCCATTTGCCTTCTTGGCCGCAAGGGCACAGTGCTGGCTCCTGGTCATCCTGCTGTCCACCAACACCCCCAGGTCCTTTTCTGCCTGAAAGACGTTATGTTTCTGTGCTTGTTTTCCATAATATTAGTCTATACTCTGATTTTAAAAAACCCCACAGTACTGTAATAGCAAGGAAGAGTAGTTTCATTATCAGTTTGAAGACACTTAGGCAAGGTCCGGCCATACCATTAAAAATAATAGTTTATAACATATATTTAAGAGTATGTGCTTATCATGGAAAGTTTCATAAGGAAGAAAAATCTTCTGAAATTCCAACAGTGTAACAAAGCTGTAAAGTATTCAGAATGAATAATTTATAAGTTAAAATAACTAAAATTTTAAGGTGTGAAATGAGACTATGTTGGTCTCATAAAATTTTGTGTACCAAAAGTTTTTCATTATGCCTAAACTACATTACCATATGCATAAATGTCTAGTATTCATTACATTAAAGAACTTTTTCAAGGAGGAATTTATCTTTCAAAGTATCTTTCATCTACATTTGACGGTTTACGCTATTACAATGTAGCAAGTTTGGAATGTACCTCTTTTTTTTTTTTAACAGCACCTCTATTATTTAGACTAAGCTATTAGGCTTTAAATGAAGTATCTTCAGACACCTCATAAATGAGATCTTATACCTTAATACTTCTTCTGATAGAAAAATTTCCTTTGTACATTGTTTTTATAACGTTGGAAAAGCATCTTAGTGAACATGAAACATTTTAAGTGTCTTGCTATGAAACATTACAATTTTGTTCTTAAAATACCACTTAGACAGCCTTACCCCTTTACTGACAACTATTCCTGTGTATTATACCTTGCAGCTATCTTTGATGAACAAACCCAGGAAAAGAATCCTTAGTTATAAATTCATCTTTCTTTCTAGTCAAGCATGTCTTTAAAAATTCACTACCTACTGGCATTCTGTTTTCCATCATTTGTGAGTGCCTTCTTGATCTCTACTACCATGCACAGCAGAGTGGCAACAAATCTGAAAAGATTGATTCTATTTTTGTAGCAAAAGTGTTTGTTGGGTTTTCTATCTTGTCATGAACAAGTTCTGCTGTTTTCTTTAGCTGCTGTCTCAGAGTATAATGCTAAGAAGAGAATTTGATCAAATTGGATCTAATTAGACCAATAAAAACCTGGAACTTGAAATATTAAGAAATCTGGGTTTATATTCATATAAGCAAATTGCAATATATTTTCCCAATAATAATTTAAAGTCCATAGTCAATTAAAGTGAAGATTGGTATAGATTAAATATGTTTGTTTATTTTTAATTAAGAAATTTCAGTGTGTATATCCAGGAGAGAGGATAAATAATAGATCTGTTTTCTCATAACTGCATAGAGGTTTGAGATTTTTATATGATCAGGATTTCCAAATTGTGTATATTTATGTCTTGCTGTGAACTCCCTCAGTCAATTCCTGCAATTAGTCTGAAACAGTTACATCAAAATTTTGTGGTTTTATAATATTTTTTCTTCTCATAAAGAGACAAGGTTTTACTTTGAAGTATCTGATTGAAATAAAGGGATTATAGACATTATGTGATGAATTACTATGTTTTCTTTCTTAAAGAGCAAAATGTGACTATAAATGAGAGTCTGACAGTTCTGTAGAGCTGTAGAGTCTAGCAACCTCTTACTAATTGTATCTCACCATTTAAAACTCTTCCAGGATAGTCACCCAGCTTCAGCAAGGAGGTATAAAATGGTTTTTATCCAAGTATTGCATCTAAGGTATTTTTTTTGTGTCAGGAAAGACACAGATGAGCATTGGGCAAGTGCAGCAACAAGAAGACAGTATGTAAAAGGCTGACCCTAGGGATCACTGCCTTGGTAGTGTCCCTCTTAGTTTGAGTTTGGTAAGGAGTTGTTAGGTGAGAAGTTTCTACTCACAGACATAAATTTCACTTCAAATGTTTCTGCCACCTCTCAGTTAGTTCCAGCACTGGGCTCTGACAGGTGAAACAAGAAATGCGAATATTTTCTAAATGCAGAAAGAGGTGAGGCAACTTTCTGGCATTTCTAGTTGTCTCAGGAAATGTAATCTTATTTTGTGAATGTGTTTTGCAAACCATATTTAAAAGAATTTGTCTTCTTATTCAACAGAGTAGGAAATTAGGCTCCTAATTTTGATTTATGAGTTCCATTCCTGAAATTTGGTTCTTAAATGTTGCATTTCATTTTATGAAGCATTGCTTCTTGTAATCCCTCTATAGTCTTTGATCCTACTTCAGTACTTCTTGAATACTGCTTCGGGTATTCCCTGTGATATTATATTGTGCTCAATTAACCAGTCCTTGGCTTCTCTCTGCCAAACTCTTTGAAGTCAGATATATTGAGAACTCTGAATTTTCTTAGATATTGATTCTTGCTCAGAAAGTCTTTTGATTTCACATTTGTAATATTTGGTCTGCCATTTGTGACGTGTTGTTGTAAAGTGTTGTAACTTTTGTGTGTTTCACAAGTGCCCACAGAACTGTCTGAGGTTATTGTATGCACTTACTATTACTTGACAGTAGCATTATTATGAATAAAATATTTTTACACTGCGTGGGATTGCAATTTTGTAGGGTTTGTGTGGTTGACCAACTGTGGCTGTGTGGAGAGCTCTGGAGTAGAGACAGGTATTCAGTCCTACAGACGGGGGGTGTCCAAACACAAGACTTCTGAACAAGGAATTTCTCCTATGTTGTAGTTAGGTACACCTGATATGTGGGCAGTCATGCTATCCATGACTGGATTCTTTTGCTCAGCGCACACCAAGATTGCAGGAGTTTGGATGGCTGGAACCACAGGTGTCCTGTCAGTGATGGCTGCTCTGCTTTGTACCATGGACTTCGAATTGTAGGATTGTCTTTCATTACACTGTTTTAAGTAGCCCTGTAGGATATGCAGGGATGGGACCACATCTTCCCTAATCTAGTTCCTGGCTTGTGAAATTTCACTATTGGTTATTGTTATAAAAGTAGCAGTTTCTCTTGAAATCTCCTTAAAATCAGATTTTTCTGGTACCTTGTCTCCATTTAAGGGTCAGAGAGAGAGAGATCAGGATTTTTTCTCTATTGCCCCTACCCCTCCCAGAGGGAGGATTAAGAAGAGGGAATAGAGAGAGAATAAAAAACAAAATGCTCTGCACAAGGTTGGAAGTTAAGACTGTAACAAGTTTAATGAAAACAACAGGGGAAAGGAAAAGGGAATTAATAGGGGACAAAGGATATTTAAGTATATACAAAACCCGATCCCAGTTGTCCCAAGTGGAAATGTCCAAGCAGTGCCTCGTGGCCGCTGCAACTGCCGTGACTCGTCATC
>NW_010159701.1:0-14975 GCF_000695765.1 Mesitornis unicolor
CGGTCGTGTACTGGGTGGTGGTGGAGGAGTGTGTGCTCATTGTTGGTATGGTCCTTCCTGAGGTCGTCGTCGTTTCTGATTCTGTTGGAGTGTATGTCGTTTGTTTTGTTGTAGTTCTCCTTTGAATATGTTCTGTTTCTGGTGGAGCCGTTGATTCTGTCGTGGTCTTGTGTTTTGTCTGGAAGTGTGGTGTTGTTATTATTTCTGTAGATGATGTACTCATAGTTGTTGAAAAAATTGAGGTAGTTTTTGACTTTTGTGTCGTTGTTTGGGGTGCTGTAGTTTGTTGACATGGTACTGTTACATTTTTACAGCATTGAAATCTGACTTTATAGTTATAGCAGATTGGTGGTAGTTGGTCTTTATTGTAGCATATCAACCCTTCTTCTGTATTACATGTTATGTGTTGCTCCAGAAGTGGATATGGTGTATCAGGAAACCTTACTGCTCTGCATTCAACAGCCTTTCTGTTATCACAAATTTTGTATCCCTTTTTTTTGATGTTCTGAATTGTGTCAAAATCTCCATCATCGTATCCGGACCCTGGATAGCTGACATCATACCACATTGTCCAGGAACATTCTTCTTTCATGCAATGCGGTAGTGTTGAAGGAGAAGTGGTAACGCTTGTCGTCATTTCGGTCGTGCTTGTGGTTGTTTCTGTTATACCTGAAGTTGTGAATGTTGTACTTTCAGGAGTTGTGGTAACTTGTGATGTAGTAGTTGAAAATGATGTTGTTTCTTCAGTTTGAGTTGATGTTTCTGTGCTCTTAGGTTCTGTTGAGGTTGGTGTTGGTGTGCTAAACTTTGTTGTGGAAGAGCATGGTACAAAAACACAGCATAAGATTCTGATTTCATAGTTGTTGCACATGGTTGAAATTTGGTCTTTGTTGTAACATATAAGCCCAGTCGTTGTACTGCATTCTACTTTTTGGCCAAGGTCTTTCAGTGGTATATTAGGGAATTTCTCTGCTCTGCATTGAACAGCCCGTGGAGCTTTACAGACTGCATAACCCTTAGCTCTCAAATCATCAAAGGTTTCAAAATCTCCACCATCATAGCCAGGGGTTTGCAGACTCCCATCATACCATTCTGACCACTCACAGACTTCATGAACACATACTGATGTAGTTGGTGACACTGTGAAAGAGAAACAGAGGAGCAACAAATCTTAGAATAAATTCTTGTAGATTTTATCTTATTATATTAAATGGGCCGAGAATTTTCCTTTGCTTGCATTATGAGCCTGTAGTACATCAGTTTAAGGTACTTATAATTTAATATGAAGTAGAACAGAAAATCCATCACACAGCAATTTCATGTACTGATTTGCTTGGAGCTGTAACTTCCCGAGAGAATGCCAGTTTTCATTTACAGAGTGCTGAAATAAGTCTCAGGCATAATTTATAAAAATTAGGCAGGGGAAAAAGCTCACATCTTTTTTTGCATCTGATTCAGTGTAATTGCTTGGTTAGTATCTTTTTTCCATATTTATTAGTCTCTGTGGAATGTCAAAGCCCAAATTCAAAACCAGTGGAAAGAATAGCATTTAGTCTATGCATCAAGATTCATAGGTTCTTTTTTCTTCCAGATGAGTTGACTCCTCATGTAATATACTGCATTGTCTTTGATTCTCCATCTGAAGTAAAAGATGTCTAATGCAGAATTATTAGCATCCCTACACTACTTTCTACTTTAGCTCTGATCTTAAGAAACCATTATTGGTTGGAGAGCAGTCCATAAGCTTCTGGAGGTGAATTCTCATTGTGAAATGCCTCGAAGAAGGCTAATGAATTCCAGCAGTTCTGAAGGTTCCAGCGATTTCAAAACTTGTTCTAGATTTTATACTGAATACTTGTTTCATTAAACAACATATGCCTATAGTCACTAGCGATTACCAATCTGAAGGATGTTGAACAGCAATTCTAGAAATGAAAATTTAAGCATCTCAATGCCAATATCTGAGAAATCCTCTTATTACTGTAATTACAAATACCATGAACCCTACCAGAGATTTTACAGAAAGCAATCATTCTGTAGTTTAATAGGAAAAATAATGAATTACTCCTTCAGTAAAGATTATTCCAGGAATAGAAATAGTTACAATTACAGATAATAAACCTGATACTGTTTTTTATTGTTCACTATAAAGATAAGCAAAATAATAGTATGAAACCAGGGTGCAGTGGTTTCCATTTCTGTGTTTCTGAAGTGTTTTTATTTTCTATATTCATTTCCTTGTGTTGATTTGGTTACCAACTACTGACTTGAAACCAAATGTTAATAATAAATGAGACTTACTGTCATTTATTTTGAAGGTTTCATTCATTTATGCTGTAAATGTGGGCATAGTTTTGTAGCTATATTTTACTCAGTGATGAACAGTATATGCTCTTATGGGCTATAAAAGATGTACCTGTGGAAGTAGTGACGGGTGGTGTAGTGCTGAAGTGAAATGTCGTTGCTGTTGTGGGTGTTGTTGAGATTGGACATTCATAGACTACTCTTTGAAGTGTTCCATTGGGGCCACAGGTTGCGACAATACACCCTCCTGTGCCATCTGTAGTATTGTAGACCACATCTTCATAATTGTATATCTTTCCCTCATAAATGCAGACACATTCTGTAAACCAAAAGAGAGTGTTATTCCTTGGTATCCAAAACGCAGAGCAGAATACCTCAAATGCATCCTATTAAAATATAACCAAATTTTTCAACATACCATGTTCATCATATTTGCATGTTTTGCCATGATTTGTGCATTCGCTGGAAAAGAGAAAAAAGGAGATAATGAATGTGAATATATTGGTTCATTACATAATTTTATTGTTTCATTTTTTTGTCAGTCCTTTGCTATTCATTGTGTGTTTAAATATAGAAAGACATTTGTCTGAGTTAGATATTCAGTTCTGCTGTACAAATTCAGATTGGGTAGTATCACTCAATTTTCTGGCAAGAAAGGCAACTCTTCTATGCCAGCATATTAAACATGCAGTATCCTTATAGGTGCTTCTGGAGGCTGGGCAAATATGTGGGAGGGGTGATGTGAAATGTTCTTATCTCCCCGATAGGTACACTTAGCTTTTGGAGAGGAAAGTGAAGTTAATGTATCATTTGAGAACGAATCACTGTATTATGGGTGTTGAGGTTGCCTATGCAGAAAGTTTCCATCAGACTTCCAAAAGATGCAAGAATGCATTCTGTTTTTAAAGGGAATTTATCTATTATCTGTTAAGAGCTGCATCTTGATATGTTTATTTAATAAGGGCATCTGTACACTGAATGAACTTAAGTGAATATAAATGTGTATTTAACAGGTTAGGTTTAGTGCTGTTAATGACATAGATGATGCAGGCAAAGCATGCCATGAAAGTTGGGTTAGCTCAGATGGGCTTTGTGCTAAGCTGTTTGCCGTTCTGGCTGTACTGCTTACAGTATTCAAACGTAGCTACTTTAAAGGTATCTTAGGACAGTTGTTAACTGCTTCACAACTTGTTCTGCTAACTTTGTGCTGTTTTCTAGAAGGCTTATCAGAACTTGTCCCAGCATGTCATCAATTCTGACAGAATGTGTGGGAATACTTGCTGACAGTTCCAAATACGCAAGTACCAGTGCAATAATAGAAACAATTTCAAAAGAATGAAGATTAGTTGCCTACTAACTTCTAAAAAATTTTACACAACTTTTTTAAGGATATCTTAATACAAATTCTCAGGCTATTGCTGCAACTATTATTATTATTTAAAATTGTTTTTATTTAATTCAATAATGATGATAATAATAATTTTAAAATACTTTAATAAGCATGCAGAATAAGTAACAAATTAATTTCTCTATGGTAAAATGTTTCACCATGTCATCATTTAAGTTCCTGGGAACAGAAGAAAATTAGACATTATTCAGCAGCCTATGACTGGCCTACTTCTTGTTTGCAAACAAAATACTTAATGCATGATGAATTGTGTTCCACAACTTCAAGCTCAACATTTAAAAACTTTTAGTAATCTTACCATGATTGACAGTTCTGCTTTGAAGGCATCTGCATTCCTGGTTTGTAATTTTTTCCATTTTCATAACAACCACAATTAGAAACACAGGTCATGGTTCCTTCATCAAAATAGGGCTTATCCTTTGGACAGTGTGGATAGCAGCCTTCAATAAAAAATGAGAGTTACGGTGACACTAGGCTTTTCACGAGGCAAAGTAACTCTATACTCTGCTTATATCTGTTTTCTCCAAATTATCCCATATGGTAAGTGGAATTTCAGACTCTGTTCCTGCTATTCCTTTGATTGCACGTTAAGCTTTGGAGCATTTTGTCCTCATCTTCACTCCAAACAAGTGTATGATCCATTAGGGAGTAATACTAATCAGAAAAATATCTTCTTTTGGTTTCTAATATAAACATATCAAATAGAATATAAACATATCAAATACCGAGTTTTATACATTTTGTTAACTATATTGCATTTTAGCTTTTTATAAGTAGAATGAGATATGCATAATTATGTTTACCTTCCAAACCTCTCAATTCATGAAGGCACCTTCCGCTTGGATTATTGCAGGTCTTCATGCAAGGGGCTCCACATGGCTTGTAGTGCCACTCACATTCCCCTTGTGGATTGTAGTAATCGCAGAACAGAGCTAGAGGAAGAAGAAATGTTAGAAGAAGACCTTTGATCCTTTTGCTCTACAAGCTTTCAGTTTTGCTGGGTAAAAAATCCCATGTGATAATTATAATCACATAGGTGGTGAACAGTGTATTATTTTATTCCTAATTTATTACAGTTGTTACACTTCTACCACCTTTTGACATCAATAAAGTTATAAAGCATAGAAGAGAGTTATATCTGGACCGCTGAAAAATCAATTAATTCTATCACTTATTTTAGCTAGTATGCACTAATATTTATTTACACTGATCCTGATGTAAAGAGATGAGAGTGTCATATAATAGTATAGTTCAGCAGTTGTATATCATGATTGGCAAGTAAATCAGACACTAATGACACCACTGGTAAAGTTACTATCAATGATTTCATTTTAAGAAGATAGATTGGCTTCCAGTGATTTACCCAACTTGCTTTGTAGTGGGTTTTTTGTTTTGTTTTGTTTTTCTTTTAGAATACAGCAGCGCATCTTAAAAATACAATTTTATCCTTCTTTCTTTCTTTGTTCTACTTATTTTTCTTCCCCCCCCCTCTTTTCTTTCCCTCTGAACCACTTCAAAAAGTACTAGGGTGAGACTCACGACAAATGGATGGGGTTCTCCATGAAATGCAGATATCCAGCTCATTGCATGCTTGAGCATAGGCAGCTACTGCTGTACAGAAACATTCACAGTCTCCTCCAGTGTCACAGGCACAAGCATCATCCACGCATGCTTGGTAATATTCATTTGGTTCAACCTGTTGGACAGAACTTTTGAGTTTTCATGCAGTTGTCCTCTTTGAAAAGGCATTCATTGCCCTAAAAAATCTGAATAAAATATCTGAAACTGACAGCTCTCTATGTGTGAGAAAGACAAGAAAGAAACCATGAGAATGCTTTGAGAAATCAAGTGGAAAATGTAGGATAAAGATATTAGTAATAAGTCATAATGCTAAGAACTATTTCATGTTTAAGATACATTTGCAGAAAGAATATTGTTACATTACGACAAGCTAGTACACAGTCATATATATCAGGTGGCTGGTATTTATATTAGTAGAAAATGATGCCATTAGAAAAGAAGAATATCCTGAGATTTACCTGTGTTTATCCCTTCTATTAAATATCAAAACAAAAAAACAACTATCAATTTCTTTAGTTCACTAGTTCAAGGCACATGCTGAGAAAATGAAAATGAAAATACTTTCTATGCAGTCTCCCTGGAACTTGGTCTGACTTCACTTTGTCAAGCATGACAAAGTGTATTAAAATTAGTGTATTTTTCAGCTATCCCACATGAAAATTAATGTAATGTCTGGCTCAGGACAATTTAAGACTGAAGGTTTTTATCATACCTGGGAATGACACTTTGCAAACACTTCACTGGTAATGATGCTGCATTGCTTCTGTGCCCAGGCTTTTCTGTATGGGTTTGCAGTGCATGGATCCTTGGTACGATTGGCATTTGGGCAACTGGAAGACACTTTCCAACTGTTGGCAAACTCTAGCACATTTCCTACCACAGATTGACTGCGAGTAGTGAAGTCATTATTTCCATTACCATCATAGTTTCCACAAAGTCCACAGATGTGTCCCTGCATGGGGATAAACACAAAATGGCAAAGATCAGTAAGGCACAGTTTCTTGGTATCCCCAAGTAATGGACCTCAGAATGAATCTTATTTGAGATTATCTGGGCCTCTTCGGTAACAGTCCTGGGCATTTTCATAAAATACCTTCATAACGAGATATGTCTAACTTCTCGTTAGGAAGGATGAGAATAAGAAGCAGATTAGACTCATGGTTCTTGTTCTTAGTATTGAGCTAATTAGTTTTATCTAATCCTGAACATACTTCTTCAGTGAGAGCTTTTCATGAAGAAAGCTACTGATGTCATTGCTGTTATGTCATTGCTGAATAATGTAAATTAAGGAAAATGTGTAGTACCCAATCCAAGTCAACATTACAAAGATAATAATACGCAACAGCTGCTCTTTCAGTCTTCTGCTTACAGCCTAAATTTCATGTTTTTTCTCTGACAGATAACATGAATATGTTTCAGAAGTCTTTTTATCCAGGTTTTGGATTTTAAAATGTACCTGAAAGCTGGGACTAAGTTTGATGAACATACTGGTTTTCTTGTCCCACATGAGTATCAGGCCAACAGCAGTGTCAACCACTAGGTAGATGCCCATGGAACGAATTTGGAATGGCATTTTTCCTCCAGGTGTCCTCTGGATGACATCAGAGTGTCCATCACTGAGTACCAGCTCATAATTCTAGGAGAGGAAAATAAAAAGTTAGAGTCCAATTTAAAAAAATTACCTATTGGATATAGTTTTGTGTATTGCCAGTAATGGTTATTGAATTAATAACTTTATTATCATTAAAATTATTCTATTCAACAACCTCATGTTAAGCAATTTCTTTTTAGAGTTCACTCCTTTGCTTTCTCTAGCAGAAAGTAGAATCATTGACAGTGAGCAAAGGAGTATAGCAGCATTTTCACTGTCTTGGAGGACACTTCTATGATGTGGTCTATCTAGGACAGCTTGTTCTGTCCTTCTGGCACATTCGACCCAGGGTACAACTTCTCAAAGAAATCACTTACCCCCATGAAAACTTTAATAGACTTAGAACAGGTGGTTCCTGTAGTGCCACATGGAATGTTCTCAGTGATGACTCTGAAAGTTCCCTGATTCATACCTTGTTGACCACAGTAGTTCTGAAACAGGGGAATGATAGTCAGTGTTAACTATGATACATGGTCATATGTAAAATGGAAGGCACTTTGACAGTGTAAAAATCTGGGTAGGACTCTGTTACCTGGACCAGAACATATTCACAGTCTCCTTCAAAATCAAAGCGTTTGCCATCAAAAGTGGTGTAATGCCCATCTCCATAAACAGAACAGGTTTCCAGGCAAGGTTCCTCAGAGCAGTGCCATTTTCGGTTTCTACATGTGCTACATAAGATGAAAAGCACCCCAAATGTAAAAACCACCCATACACATGAAATAGCTATAGGTACATTCCTGCACGTACATCAATCTGACTTTAAAATGTGTTAAGCTTATAATGAAAAAATAAGGTTTGCTTATTCTCATTCTCATTTCTCAGAAATTCAGCATAGTTTAAGAATCTTCGAGATTTACCCAAAGACTGTGTTACTTCATGATGTCATGAATAATTTGAGTTAGAAAATACTTTCTCATTTCCAAATCTTGTTGGATGTATTGAAATGTAGGGATTGACTGCAAAGAAAATATTAATATGACAACATCCAAACCATATTGTTCTTCTGACTACTTGCAATCTCTGTGCTGTGTGCCATTGTAAATAAAACAGATAGAACTTACTTTTTAGATACTAAGTGGGTCATGTTATATAGCATTCCTTCCTATAAATATTGATCCTGGTAGAGTGAAATGCTGTAATTCACCTAGAGCTTAAACTATTCCCTTTCAGATGCTAGAAAATAATATTTTTTAATATGGTCTTACCAGTTGTTGCAACCAACTCTGATCGATTCTCCTGGACTGTAGAAATTCCCATTGTGAACACATGGGCAGTCTTCTGGAGCTATACAGCCACCTTTGCCATCTAACACTTGGCTATGAGGACATACACATCCAGAAATACAGTGGGTTTTGTACTGTAAGGACCATATAGAAAACATGACTTGAAACATTTCCCTGATGGGAGAGTCCAGCTGCAGCTGGTAATTGTAAGAGAGATCTAGTTTAATATGCTTTCAACTCTGTATTAATAAACTGTACTTACACATTCCATATCTAGAGTCTGACAGCTCTTCTGGCATCCTGCACCTACCACATCTGCAGTGGCATTGCCACAGTCAATATAGACCATGGGAGGTACACAAACTGAAAGAGAGAAAAGAAATGAGAAATGTGAGATCAACCATGTATTTATATCTTTGTGTTTCTTTAATGCAAACTGAAGGGAAAAAAAAGACTCCTTTGTGAGATACGTGCATCTTAGTATAGTGCATTCCAGAAAGAGGAACTGAATGTTGTTTTGAAATCATGTTTATCTGTTTTTTGTGGTTTTGCTGACCTACTTATAGAAAGTAATGTTCAGTTATCTTTGTGAAACACTTCCTTTCAGGGAAAAAACAAAACAAAACAAAACAAAACAAGAAAACAAAAATCCTGGTTTACTTGGTATTTTTTCAGACTTTTAGTGCTTTTATTTTATTTAAGATGTGGACAGTTTTTCCTCTCATTCACTGACCTAACTGTTCTTTTTCTCTGGGTAACCCAGGTGTTTATAACTTGTTTCAACCGTCTGAAAGCTAAGACACTATTTCTTTATATTTTGGGAATATCCTCTACATTACAGAAATCATCAGTTCATTTTCTTGTTTGATTTCAGACTTGTACAATTTGCATCATTGTAACAAAAAAAGAGAGAACTGAAAAGGGTGAAGATGGAGAAGGAGAGTTAAAGAATATCTTAAGTGACATGTTACCTGGTTCAGGTTTCTCTCCAATGCAGCTCAGCTTTCCGTAGGTGCAAGTGCTATTAAAAAAAAAAAGAGAATGGTTATGGTTTTTTTTTTTATGCTTTTCCTTGTTAAATTTCAGCTTGTTTCCTAATGAATTTGGAATAATGAAAAATTACTGTGTGATAAAACAGAGAAAATGTGTCCTTTATCAGGATAGTTTCTACTATTAAAAGATATTTTATGTTAGAGCAAACCAAGTTATAAGTATACAAGGTAGGCTTATACAAGTGTAAGTATACAAAGACAGGTTTGCTCTGTCCATTTGCCTGGTTAAAAACTGTCCTACAGAATAGATTAGATTCCATTCATAATGTGAATTATCTGTAATGGGATCCACAAGCATCTTTAACCATGGAACAAACCTTTTACAGTCATGGATAAGAAAAGTACTTGTGGTGGGAAGTGAGTAACTGGGTTGTAGTCTGGCTGTTAGCCAAGGCTAACCCAATATAGTATGTTTTATTGAATTTCTGTAGTAATCTAAGTACAGTCTTCCAAGTACGGATAGCCCTAACTACTTTTAAGGATCTGTGATTTTTTTTGTATTGAAATTATTAGGGAGAGAAATGCATTTGATTTGAATAGATTACATGAATGTATATATGGTTTCACGATTGCCCATATCCAGTCTCATTCTTATCTTTACAAAACTCTTACCAGACAACACCATTATCATGAATAACTTCTCCAGAAGAGAGAGGCATTCCTTTGTAGTAACAAGGACATGTAGAAGCAGGCACGCATTTGCCATTTTCATCCATGTAGGTTCCATTTATGCAGGTGCAGCCATCAACTGGGACAAACTTGATGCTGCATGTGACATCAGGCTCACTCAGAGACCGGCAGGTGGGTTGACAGGAATCAACATTGTAAGTGTACTTCAACGATTTCGGACACAGGCTGGTGTATTTTGCTTGAGAGCAAAAAGGTGAGTTACATTCATAGTTCATTTAAGAACCAGTATAGGTACAAATGCAGTATTTCAGGTAAAGCATATATGATAAACTTGGCAATGTGTGTACATGTGCTTTACTAATATCCTTGATAGTTTATTTTTTTTTGGTACTGCTAGAGCAGAATTTTCCCCCATAAATGTATAACAAATACAAATGTTTTGCCCATGTTATTGACAGAAAAATGTTCAGTTATATTAATGCATAGTGTGTTTTTTCTTCACTGCTAATTTTATATTATTTCACAAGGTAAATTGAGAAACATCCTACTACTTTTATTCCTATTGCAAGGCTATTGAGGTCTGTGTTGCTTCTGCTGGCTCTGAGCAAGTAATCTAACAAAGCCTTTTCTTATATTTCTCCCTGCTTATTGCTTGTCTTTTATATTATTCTCTTCCTCCTCAAATTCTTGAAAGTCAATGCTCAACTTAAAACACTATTTAGCACAATTTACTGTGAGAATTCCTGAAAGTTGCTGTGTGGTGTCTTCTTGGGTGACAGTTTTCACGAGACATACTTACTGCAGGCTTTGCTCCTCCATCCAGTGAGGAGAACTCCTTTAGAAGCACAGGCCCTGACATAGCTGGAAAGGGCAGCACACATGCAGTCCTCACTCTTCTCACAGTTACACGTGTCAAACATGCAGTTCTAGGAACAGAGGATGAATTTATGATCATCAGGTTGTCATGTGAAAGCCATGGCACTCTATACCTTTTAGAGTGTCATGTTCGTTAGAGCAAAAAGTGAATGTAATCTATGCGCATAAGAAACATACGCCTGTTTTTCATTTGAAGATTTCATTGAGCACTTTCAAAAAAGAGTCTTTGCAAGGAGAGAGAATAATTAGAGGTCCACGATTTAAAACTATTTTTTTCAGATGTTGATAGGTTTCCCAACTACTTCCAGTTTGTAGCCACTGTGCCATATATACTTAGAACAAGTAGAGGGTATTTGATGCCACTCAACATTTAGGACATAGGCTTAGGAGCTTGGGCTCTTAGCATCAGAGGAATGAAGTAAACAAGAAGTCATTTAATGTGTTGCTATGCTGGACAAGATCTCTATAATATTATCATTCCAGAAGATGTTTGTTGAACATAATCTTACAGATTTCTAATAACAGGGAGACTTTGTAAAGTCTCCAGGCAGTCTGTTCCAGAGCTTCATCACCTTGATTTCCTGGAACATTTTTGTTCATGTCTTATCTAAATCTCTTTGCTGCTTCCTACAGACATTTCTTGCCTTGTCCTTGGATATATGCAAATCCTTCTGAAAGCAGTTCAGAGCAACTAAGCAAAGTGCTAGTTAAGATTCTTTCTGTATACTACTAAAACTTTCTGTATATCTCGGGAGGTACAGCTTTTGTCCTTTGGCTCAATAAGGAGTCCAGGGAGTTCAAGCTCCTATCTTAGGCATTTACATTAGTAGCTAAAAATATGGGCAGTCGCAATACACCTGTAAATTTTTCCTCCTGGGAATGGAAAGAAAGCTACCTTTACAACAGAGTAAGTATTATGATGTGTAGATAAAAATGAACCATTGGTTTGAAAAGAACTGTAATGAATGCATCTCCTCCCAGTTGGCAAGTTATTCTCTCAGGTGTTAGTATCAGAAATCTGAGCCTTTCTATTTTAAATTGGAAAAAGTTAAGAGCCAGGTACCTTCTGATAAACTTCTGGATTCACTGTTGAATGACATTCAGCAAA
This sequence comes from Mesitornis unicolor, assembly GCF_000695765.1. NCBI lineage: Eukaryota > Metazoa > Chordata > Aves > Mesitornithiformes > Mesitornithidae > Mesitornis > Mesitornis unicolor. The sequence goes on from NW_010159701.1 coordinate 11,837, forward strand.
AGGTCCCATGGTATCAGAGAGCAGTCCACACCAGTGCTGAGCATACTGGTCTGTGAATTGAAAACATGATAAGAATTTCTATTGCACTTCGTTGTCTAAACTCTTGTCTCAATGCAACTATACTTCCTGCAGTGAAATTGTAGAAGCTTAACTTTACAATAAAATTCAGCTTTGCATTTGCTGAAACACAAGCAACTTTTCCCTTCCTCTATGCAGAAATATGAACTCTTCATACACTGGATGCTCTTAATTCATGGTAGTTGTCGTGGAATAAACTAAGACATCCTTAGCTGGATTTTGGAAAAGAAGGTTCACATTGTGAATTAAAAATATGTTAGTTTATCACAGAAAACAGAAGAGTGACTTGTGAATGCTCAAAAATTGTGTATTTCCATGGCTGAAATGGAGCCTAGGAACCTGAGAATCTGAGCCTGAATTGTAAGTCTGGTTTTTGTTTTAACAGTGGAAGGACCACACTGAGTCCAGCCTTCAGTGGAAACCTGCACAGCCTTTTTCCTATGTGACAGTCAGTCCTTTCCAGGTATGGATTCCTGAAGCGCTGTATAGTTCCAGTTCCCCTTAAGTTGGCAAAAAAACACTTGCTTTCTTTATCCAAATGAATATTTTTGGAGATCCAAAATACTATTCTAGTAATTTTTTATTAATTGGAGACTTCTAGTGTCAACTGAGGAAAATAGTGTGTGCAAATGGTCCGCTGTTATTTTGGCTAAATACTTGGTAGTTGATCAGTTTATTCTTTCTTTCCATCTCAAAACATAATAGAAGAGATTATTATATACTGAGCTTACCATTTTGTATACTGACAGTGCAGGGGTTCTCAAAAGTATTTTTGGCATCAGGACAGTCAGCCCGAGTTTTCCAAGTATTGCCAAAGGCAGCTGAAGTACCCTCTATTACACCACTGGTGGTTTTGAAATCATCTGTCTGTATGTCATTGAAATTTCCACAGAGACCTAAAAGGAAGCAGATGGGCTGTGAAAGCCTCTTACAGAATGAAGTGTACTGATTAAGGTAGTTGTTATGAAAAGATCACTTACCACAGGTCTGCCCTTTATATGATGGGTCTAAGTCTATAAAAAGTTGCATGAGAGGCACGAGCTGAACCTGTAGCTGAAGACCGAAGGCTGTTTGCAGCATGATGAAGAAGGACGATGGTCTGAAGATGGTGACATTTGCTAGGGACGTAAGAACATGAGAGCTGTAATTTCATATGAGATGAGCTGCTGAAATACCTGTTCATTATGTAGAGGGATTCTGTGTTTTTGATATGATCCTAATTTCTGAAGAACTGAGGGGAAAAAATGATCCATATAGAATTTCAAATCTAACACCAAAACAGTCTGTGTGTCCCCTAAACAACAAATGTATTAAAAACCTCCACTTTCTGTTAGGTGTATTAAATTAAGGGAAAGAACATACAATTCTTTCACTATTTAAAAGACCACCTTTGCTTGATGAAAATGATTCAGCATGATTTAGTGGTAGGGTCCAACCTGGACCTGTTCGGTCCTTTCATTGTTTCCTTTCTGTTCAGGTGCAGTAGTATCTGAGAAGAACTGGCGTGAGTGAGAGACACTCTTTGGTGATGAATGTGTACCAAGCAAAGGGACAGAGGGAACATAGGGAACTAAACAACTTGAAATATTGGAATCCTGTTGCATATTAGAGTTCTTCGTTCCTCTCTTATGGCAATGTTTGAATCTGGAAGCATGTAATTATGCTATTTGCTCAAGTTGAACCTCCATTTAATTAGATATGGCTAAAATTAGACCATAATTTTGCTAAAATTCTAAGAGTTGAATAGGCAAACCCTATTACTTTTTTAAAATGAGACACTATGCTCAGTTGGAGTACCTTGGGTTTGCCGCAGTTTAACCAAAGTAGAATTTGGCTTTAGATTAACCAATGTAAAAACATTTTAAAGTAAAAACTGACAAATATCACAGAGGTCTTCCAAAGGAACTTACCTGCAGAGAACGGCAGCTGAGTGTAGATCATATTCACAAATACGCTGCCAGAAGGCTGGATCACAATGTTCTGTCCACGAGAAAAGACAATGATTATCAAGCATATTTAGGAAAGGTAAAACACTTTCCAAATATTTTGTATCTAGTATTGTTCAGTATAAAGGAAAAAAAAAAGTAGGGGAAGAGAGTGATGATGTTCTGATTCCAATACTTTAATCTTTATTGCTATGGTCCATTGACTCTCAAAATAAACAAACAAATACCCAAAGATAACAGAAAAATAACTAGGGTCTTGACTTCCAGTGCACCTACTGTATTCTTAATTTTTCTTTTAACCATGCTCAAATGAAAAAACAAAAGAGCAGTGCAGATTTCCTGTCTGTGTTGTCATGTGTCATTTGCAAACTACTTGTTCATGTCCCTGCACAATGTTAGGTGTCTATATTTGCTACTTACAGTTTGTCCTCCACTTAGGCTGATGGCTATACCCTTGAGGCATGTCTCAGTGTCAGTCAGGCCACACTTGTGGATATCTCCCAGAACAGTGAATTCATTGCTGTCACAGAGCTAGAAAAAGAAAACAAAATATATTGTTAAAAGGATCTGTTATATTAAAATATTATGTTAAAAAGGTTCACACGCAAATGGCATTAGTGGAGTGAGTCTTTTAAAATATTATTTATTCCCTTTCTTCCTATTCATATGTTCTTACATATATATACACAGTCACCCAGTAAGCTGGCATTTGTGCAATCTGCCAGAGGAAGCTATCCATTACTTCTGACATTCAAGGAAGAGTTAGATGCATTAAGCAGACAATGAAAACTTCCTAATGTTTAGGTAATACTAGTTTAATATGATAGAGAAGAAGACGAAGGAAGTGTGCCTTTCTTGATCATTGGTTATGGTGTTTACCTGGGAAAGGAGAGGAATTGTTTTCAGTCTTTTCTTTACTGAATACATTATCAAAGAGCCTAGTGATGTGGACATTTTTTAAACAGGTAGGAAATAAGCTTTTAAATATCCTCTCATAGGAGAAAATGAAGATAAAATCAGTATTTGCTACTGAATAAAGGCAAAATTCAGTTTTTCTCTTGGTTCTGATTTTCATTGGACTGTGTTTTATGAGCTTCAACAAGGCCAAGTGCTGG